>NW_007727620.1:328539-360218 GCF_000696425.1 Galeopterus variegatus | reverse complement strand
AATTAGTCTGTGACTCGCTGTTCTTGACGTTTTTCACCATTGTGTTTCTTTTCCTCTTGCCCTCGTATCAACCTTAAACTTATTACTACCAGCAAGCATGAATTAGCTAAACAAACCTTATATATATTTTTAACTTTTATATACTATAAAAAAAATTCTAACAATTATATTTAAAACTTATAAATCTAACAATTAAACTTATAATCAACTAAAAATTTAATGATTCTCATATTTTTATAGGCATGGACCTATTGTTTATTAAGAAAAGGAATAAAGGATATTTGAACAGCTTTATCATGCATGTACCTAATATAGCAAGCTGTATGGCCCAATGTAAAGTGTCAAAGTGCACAGCACCATCCCTCATGAAACCAGGTGCATTCTAAATTCCATCTATAATCTTTATTTTTAGGAGGGAAAGTTGTGCATCATATGTTTTTGTCCCATTATCTTACTAAGATGTTTTTATTTAACTTAGGACATCAATGAGTAACAGGGTTTCTACACATTCTTTTTATAGTATCTTTTTCCTTTAATTCCAACCATTCTCTTACCATTAATATAATCCCCTGTAAATGACGTTTGCCAACTTAAGTCAAATTTAGGACGTCCCCTAGGAGGGTACCAAATTTTTCCTTTTCCCATTTTATAATCGATATAACCATTTACCCAGATGGTGGGAAGAGGATGGGGATTTCTATTGTTTATTAATTTCTTCGGTAAAAACAATTGCTCATGGCTATTCATAAGGTGTTTTAAAAACATCCAATGGTGTAATAAATTGACTCAAAAGGGACAATTTGGAATTGTTCGATCTTCCTGGTACTTTGGTGGGGGTATCTAATTTTATGACAACAACTGTTTGTGTGCCATTGCTGACAACACCAAGTCAAGGGTTAAGATCCCCTTACCGGTCATCTTTAAAAAAAAAAAAAAAAAAATCCAATGGTGTAATAAATGGACTCAAAAGGGACAATTTAGAATTGTTCAATCTTCCCAGATCTTTTGTGGGATAATCTAATTTTATGACAACAACTGTTTGTGTGTCATTTTCTGCATCATTTGGAAACTCAGGAAACTGCCACGCTGACCAAAACATCAAAAGAGAAAGTGAAACTGGGCCAGCCCGTGCCTCACTCGGTAGAGTGCGGTGTTGATGACACCAAGGCCACGGGTTCGGATCCTATATAGGGATGGCCGGTTTGCTCACTGGCTGAGCGTGGTGCTGACAACACCAAGCCAAGGGTTGAGATCCCCTTACCGGTCATCTTTTTTTAAAAAAAAAAAGAGAAAGTGAAAGCCGCACCACTATGCCAAGGCAGAGATCTTTACAGTGAAAGCAAGTGCTGGTAGCTGTGGCCCTGCCAGCAGCTCTCCCTCTGGGGCCTTGCCAACTCGGAAAGGGCAGCCCAAGCTATTCTTTTCAAGACCCTGCCATGGCGTGGACCGCACCAGATTCTGAGGACCATGCCTAGTGAATGGATTAATGGTGGTCAGGGGCATGGTTCTGAGGGCTTTACAAGGAGAGCACTTGAGAATTTCACTGCTCTCTCTGCTCTGCCGTTTAATGCCATGTGAGATCCTTGGGTCACTGTCATCACCACCAAGACCCTCACCCTAGACTTTGGACTTCCTAGCCTCCAAAACTGTAAGCAATAAATTTCATTTTCTTACAAATTACCCAGTTTTGTGTATTTCATTATAAGCAACATTAATGGACTAATACAGGTGGTATCAGAGCCCGGCTGTCACTAGACCCCAGGGTGCTGCACAGTCATTTAAGATTCCCTTTCCTGTGCTCACACCCTTGAAAATAGCCCCTTTCTTAAATTCTCCTGAAATGATCCTAATTTGAATGTGCTAGCTGTTTCCTGCTGGAACCGTGACTGTTAAAATTCAGATCATTCCAGGCCTTGAAGGCCACTTTAAGGATTTTGGCTTTTACTCTGAATAAAACTAGAAGCCATTACAGTATTTTGAGCAGAAGAGTGATGTGATCTGGTTTAGCTGTTAAAGCAACCACTCTGGCTGCTGCGTTGAGACTGGGGGTTAGGGAGGTGAGTTAGGGAGGTAGGATAGGTAGGTTAGGAGGCTCCTGCAATAATAATCCAGCTAACTAAGGTGTTAGCTGTGGAAGTGGTTGAGAGAAGGTGAGATGTGGGACCATTGTGAAGGTAGAGCCAACATGCCATCTTGATGACTGGATGTCAGAGTAGAGAGAAAGAAAGAAGGTTTTGGTCTAAACAACTAGATGGATAGAATTGTCAGCATAGAAGGATAGATCGCCATCATTTATGATGGGGAAGGCCATGGTGGAGCAGGCTTGGGGAGGAAGATCATCAGTTCAGTACTGAAATGTTAATTTTCAGACATTTATTGGACATCTGAGTGATGTCAAGCAAGCAGTTGCATGTAGGAGTATGGAATTTAAGAGAGATATATCAGAGAAGTGCAGCATATAGATGAAATTTAAAGCCATGAGGTGTGATAAGATCACCAAAAAGTGACGGTTAGATACAGGAGAGGACTGTGAACTAAGCCCTGAAATACTCCTACATTAAAAGGCTTGGGATAGGCTGGCCAGTTAGCTCAGTTAGCTGGAGCATGGTGCCGATAACACCAAGATCCAGGCTTCGGATCTGCATACCTGCCAGCCACCAAAAAAAAAAAAAAAAAAAAAAAAAGCCAGGAGAAAAGAGAGAATTAGCAAAAATGACTGAGAAGGAGCAGAAACGGAAGCAGGAGAAAATCAAGAGAATGAGTGTCCTGGAAATCAAGTAAAGAAAGCATGTCAGGTAGAAGAAAGTGATCTTAGTTTGGAGTAATGGTGGGGAAAATCTGAGTGAAATAGCTTTGAAGTAAAATGAGAGGTGGGTCACTGAGGCAGTATGTAGCCTAGAGTAGACAATGCAGCCACCACTATGGTTATGATTCTTTGCTCTTATTATTATCACTCATCGCCCTGCTCTTAAGTCGAGTTGGAAGCATGATATTGTACAGCTTATTGGAATATACCCAAATGCGTGCTAATGTAGGGCAAATTCAAAAGTTTTGTGGGTGAGGGCCGGCCTGTGGCTCACTCGGGAGAGAACGGTGCTGACAACACCAAGTTAAGGGTTAAGATCCCCTTACCGGTCATCTTTAAAAAAAAAAAGTTTTGTGGGTGAGATAAACAACATTTTTGCCTTACCACCATGTATATAAGGTTCTCTTTATCCTCACTGCGTGCTTCAAAACCAAGAAAACATCTGGGACTAGAGATCACAGAGGACTTCAAATACGGTAAACTGAAATTAGAGTTTTCTGCATTGAAACGGAGTCTTTATACCAATCAAAGTATAACATAACTTGAAATAAGAAACTTAGCAATTAGACTCTGCCAAATCTATTGACGTGCAATCTTTCTTGCTTGGGAACACTATGGAGCAAGCCCCACAAGGGCTTAGTAGTTGAGACACCTCAGGCAGTTAAGCAAATTCATTTCATCTTTGCTGAATATTTAGCACATTTGGCCATCTGCCTCTGGCAGTACTAAGGACCGAAATTTGACACCTTGAAGAGCTAACATTTTTCAGTATTTTTTATCATAACCAAATAAAACAATGAATCATGAGTCAGAGGCCTAGACTCCTTCTCTGAGATGCCAAAGGCCTAACAACCAGTGAGATCATTTTAGACAATGCTAATTGAAAGCTATTCCCACGACCTCAGTCAAAAATAACCCAACTGACCTGGGAAAGAAGGAACTGGGCCTGGGGAGCCAAGGCAGTAAGAGGAAGGGGACAACAGGAGTGGGCTGGCCCCTATGTTTGGGGAGCTTGGCTTTAAGGCCAGGGATTGGGGAGCAGCTTCTGGGAATCCCCCTGTATTCCTCCTGAGGGGTGAGGACAGCCCAGTCATTGGACTGGAGCCACATGGTAAGAGAGTGAGTTTAAGTGGGGCCCCTCTGGACACCAGCCTAGAGCATGGAAACACCACCCTCTGCTCTAGCCTATTCCTAACCCACAACTGGGGTGGGAGCTGGAGAGGGGACACAGAGACAGGAACCCAGGATTGGGGGCTCATTCAGAAAAGCTAACAATAGGGCCGGCCCGGTGGCGCACTGGATAGTGCGCCGCTTGGGAAGTGCGGCGGCGCTCCCGCCCGAGGGTTCGGATCCCACATACAGACCGGTTCCCGCTCACTGGCTGAGCGAGGCGCGGGAGCAACACCGAGGGTTGCGATCCCGTTGCCGGTCCCCAGTCCGGTACGGGGGCAACACTGAGGGTTGCGATCCGTTGCCGGACACAGAAAAAGACAAAAAAAAAAAAAAAAAAAAAAAAAAAAAAAAAAAAAGAAAAAGAAAAGCTAACAATAAAGTGCAAAAAATGAAGGCTGCACTGATACACTGATACACTGACTGGAACCATGGTACACCTCCACTTCCAATTGTCCTAATCTCAGGCCAAGTGACCGGTCCAAGTGTTCCTCAGAAACTTCCTGCTCAGGTTCCCCATCTGAAGGCTCACACCCAACAAGGACATTGTTTACGTGTTTCCCGTGTGAGGGGTCCACACAAAGACACCTAAGCCTGCCAGGATCTTCCCACTTCGCAGAGGCTGCAGAGGCCTGGAACCAGCGGGAGACCACTACACAATGCGATTGATATCTGATCCAGACCAGCAGGAGGCCGGTGAGACCTGCATGGGTCCCTCCGAGGTCACGTCTCCGAAGTCACCGCTGGGAAGGCCCCTAGGCAGGCATGGAAACCTATTACCAAGTGGGGCGCATGGTAGGTCCCGCACTAAAGGAATCCTGGGGGTGGTTAAGGGAGGGGGGGTCTGGGCACCAGTTCCTCCTTCCTGCCCAAGCATCTCCCTGCTGTGTAAGGACCAGGTCAGTCCGGTTCCAAAGGAGCAGGCAGCTTTGAGGCTGTGACTTTGGGTCAGGTGCTGCACAGAGCAGGGCAGAAGAACCTGGTCGCAACAGCCAGTTGACCCACGTGAGTCGCCCAGAGCCCTAACAGAGCTGGCTCCAACCCGCATATGCGGGGTCACGTGAGGCCCCAAAGCACCCGCAGGAGCGAGGGCATCCGGGTCTCCATGGATGGGCAATCTACTGCCACCTAGAAAATCCCAATGGCACCCTCAGTACTGGGCCCCCTTTGTCTACCTTCCCCTCCGAGGGTGGGACTCACAAGCCCAAGGAACTGTCTTTCCTGGAGTCTATCACTGGTGGAGGGCCCGGGACCAGGCAGCTCAGAGACGTGGACACAGGCCACCAGGACAGGGACGTTTATTCTGTTTGCTGCAACATGCCTGCTGTCCATGAGCGAGCTGTGGACACTGACAGCCTGCCAGTGTGATGAGGTAGATTGATTTAGCTTATGCCATTTTTACTGTTTAAAAAGTGTTTTTTTTGAAAGTCCCCCCAACACCTGTGGTGAAAATTGAAGGTTAAAAATTGTCCTGTACTTAGAAAAACATTAAGTTCTGCCTGCTTTTTTTTTTTCCTTTTTGTCTTTTTTTGTGACCGGTAACGGGATCCCAACCCACAGTGTCACGCCCGTACCGTGACCGGCAACGGGATCGCAACCCTCGGTGTCATGCCCATACCGCGCTCTACCAGTGAGCGGACCGCTCTCTATATGGGATCCGAACCCTCGGCGGGAGCGCCACCGCACTCCCAAGCGCCGCACTCTACTGAGTGCGCCACCGGGCTGGCCCAAGTTCTGCCTGCTTTTGCTGTTTCCTGCTTATGATGTCCCTGACTGATAACACCAAGAGCTGTATCCAGATGTATCTAGACAACTTAAGGAGGAAACCGCCCTGTGAAAGTTTTTGCCGTCCCTAAGTGATTAACTGGCTTGTTTCAGCTTCTGTTATCAGCTTGTACTAGGCCTCCCCAAACCCCCTCCTCATGCCAGGAGGGAATGTGTGTATGTGTGTAACTATATAAATGTGTGACTATTTGATTTTTTGCCTGTGTGACTATGTGCCTTTAAAAGACCCCTTAAACTTAAACTCAGGGCTGTTCTCTTCCGAGACTTTCTTGGAGGGACAGTCACCGGCCAGCCAATAAAAACCCCCTTTTAAATTCTCAATTGGGTGTTCTGGTTCCTTTTCCATGCGGCAGCCTCACAACGCCAGGCCCTGCTGAGGTGTTTTCGTTTTTGTTTGCAGGCCGGCCAGTACCGGGATGTGATCGCTTGACTTTGGTGTTACAACACTGCACTCTAACCAAAGGCAAAACCGGCCGGCCTCCACTGAGAGTTTTTTTTTTTTTTTTAAGATGACCAGTAAGGGGATCTCAACCCTTGACCTGGTGTTGTCAGCACCACGCTCAGCCAGTGAGCCAACCGGCCATCCCTATATAGGATCCGAACCCATGGCCTTGGTGTTATCAGCACCGCACTCTCTCGAGTGAGCCACGGGCCGGCCCATCCACTGAGGTTTTGATCATCAGGATTGCAGCAGCTCTCTGGAGGACAGGAATAGGTGGTCCCGCCCAGCACCGGTGTGTGTGAACGTCACTAGGTGCCAGAGCCAGCCCTGTTCCTCAGCTCTTTTTCCAAGGCCCCGCCCCTCACTGCCAGCAAACTTAGTTTCCTTAGGCCTTCAGGATAATCCCCAGACCCTGCAACCAGCTTTTCCATTTTTCCGGGGGGCGGGGAGAGGGAATACTTTCCACAGTGTCTGCAGCCAAAATATCTTGCCCACAGGAAAACCCTTTCTTCAGAACTTTTCTTCATTGTGGAAATCCATGGGCCTGGACTTTTTCTACCTCTCCTTCCTGGTAGGCTATCCCTCAAGCTTAAGAGAATATATGCCTCCTACCTGTAAAAATGAATTATCCTTTGGCCCTTAAGCCTATGTACATTAAACCGACCCCACCTTTTCTAGATCTTTAGCTTAGGTTGGACCTTATCATGGTCCTTGATAACCAGCCCATCTAGGGCCAGAGGAACTAATCCACCTGCTTTTCAAGGTGGAGGTTTGTTGGCATTCTTTCCTCAGGTAGCTTTGTAAAAACACATGATTCAAAATCACGTATAAATTTTCCTTTGGCGTTTAGGTTTAGCAACTTTACCAAACCATATTTTCCTCTTTGAACCGCCCTGACGTTATGCAATTCTGAACCGAACAATCCAACTCTGATCCTTATAGTAAAAGAATAGGTTTGCCATTAGCTATAATTGAAGATCCTCAAAGCTTGTCCTCTTTGAATGCTCCTGCTTGGACTTCAGCTGCTGCCATGAAGAAGCCTAAGAAGCCCATATGGAGGAGAACTGAGGCCCCTGGCTGACAGTCCTCCCTGAGCTTCCAGATGGCATCGACCATCAACGTGCAGTGTTGGGAGTGAGGCCATTTGGACCTCCTTTCTTTGATGCCTTACAATATGGATTTCTTTTCAAGATGTAAGCCATGAGTATGGTTTGGGGAAAACAGCTATTAGTTGGTATGTTAAGTCGGGTGGCAAGAAGTGGCAGAAAAGGAAGAATATCTATGGGATGAGTCCCTGTGAGGTGGGCATTTCAGGTCGAAGCCCCTGTAGACCAGCTGCAACGTTGCAAATCGTTAAGGAAGTGTTTCAGCCCTGTTGAACTCAGCCATCCGTTTCTGCTAGCACAAAAGCTTAAGGTCCGTGTGCGTCTTCTACGCGCCTTGGACGGGCAGAGCTTAATGCCCAGCTGCAACAGGTTGCAGCAAGCTAGCTTTGTAGATCGCCTGGGACCAGAAAGAACGCAGTTACAGTTAACGCCAATGCAGGCCGAAGGGCTTCCAGTCTCTGTGTTCCAGCCCGGCTTTCCCATCAGAGCGTCGTCCCCATTTACAGGCTCCACCAACGCGGGGCGGATGTTCTCCGCGCTACCGCACAGGTGCCACAAAATCAGGGCAGTTTCGCAAACAAAGGCGACCACTGGTGCAAAGTCCCGGGGAACCGGTAGGCAGAACCTAGGTCTTCCCACTTAGGGAAGACCAAAAGGGGTAAAGTGGAAATAGGTGACGGAAAGACACAGGCCGCGCCCAGCTCGGATGCCGGCTCTGCCCACCGTGCTGCCGCTGACGTCACGCGCCGCCGGCCTCCGGCAGCGCGCATGCGTGCGTGGACTCGGTCGGGTGCCCGACCCGAGGCGCGTCCCCCGACCCCGTCACGTCCTTCATCCGTTCTGCTCAGGAGTCTTTCCCCACCTTGAGAGGGCCAGGACTTCCCAGGCCTCAGGGGCTCGGAAGCTGCGAGAAGGTGCCGCTTGCTTAGGTGGAGTTGGAGGGAGGAACGTGACTGCAGGTCTCCGAGCCATGGAAGTTCACGTGGCTCTGACGGTCCCGCGTGCGCGCGCTCACCCAGCGGTGGACGGACGCGAGACACGCCCTTATGTACCTTTCACGCGCCTGCAGCGAGTCACGTGATGCTCAGGGAAGGCTGGCTCCTAGAGGACCGTTTCTGTAACTGACAGGAATTTGGCGGTTGACACTCTGATAGCCTGTGCACTGCCGATGGCTCACTTGCCTTTTTAGCCTGGGCCCTGACCTGTCTGCCCAGAAAGTGGCCACTGAGGTAGGGTGGATGGAGGGAGGCACAGGAAGGGGCCTCGGGACAGCCTCTGAACTTCCACACAGATTCTGGAAGCGCCAGCGACTAGGGAGAGCGGGGGCCAGTAGGGCAGTTTCCGCCTGTATCCCCCATTCCCGTTGCGACCGTCCGTCTGGTGGAGTGAGCTGCTGGCTGACCTTTATCCCTCTGCTGTGGAAGAGTTTTTCTTCCAGTACTTCTGAGGCAGGGGTAAAGATAGGGCTGACAGGAGAGACTCCATTTTGCTGTCCGCGAGAAGAACCCAGCAGTAGTCTGTGTGCTGGAAATGCAGCAGAGACCCCGGGGGCACCAGACAACGTCCTGTTCCAGGAAACACCACACCAAGGAGGGCAGAAATTAAAGATTAAGCCCTAAAGATGCAGGTAAACCCCCTTCCCACAAGCATGCATTACCCAAGGTTGCTTAACCCTCGTGTGTAATTCTTTTACAGGCCTCAAGAGAATGATGAGGCCCCCATCTGCTGAGGCTGAAAATAGAACACCTTGTGATCAACTGTGGAAGACCCCAATTGTGAGACCGCGATCTCACCCTCTTTCCCAAGCACCCTACCCAGCTCTTTTGCCTTTAAAAACCCTCGCGCTGAACGCTCGGGGAGCAACACTCCTCCTTTGTGTTTGCTCCCCATGCACAAGGTATCTTTCAATAAACTTAGCTTCAGTCTCACTACGTTTCAGTGTTCATTTCTATGATATTGGACGTCAAAGAACCTGCCATCCTAGATTCGATAACTCTTCCTGGCACGCGATCTTACCCACTACCATCGTGCGATCAGTGAACCACCTCCTCAACCATGAGAGCTAAACTATAAGGGCCTGAACTGTTTCTTCCACTCCCTTTTCTGGGCTAGGCACACTTCGGGCTGATAAAAATTCTTAAATCCTTAAAGCTGGGTGGAAAAGCTGAGTTCAAAAGCAAATTAGAAATATTTAAAGTGGATCTGAAAATATTTCAGCAATGCAAACAATTGTAAGTGATGGTGCTATTGGTGAGATATGTCTTGATTTCCTACAATAAACAAATTAACGTTTGAGTATTTACCAGAGATTTTTGACAACTATGTAATCACAGTATGTTTGGTGACAGCCATATGCACTTGGACTTTTCCATTCTGCAGGGCAAGAAGAGTATGACAGAACAGCCCGCCCCCCCCACCAGCTATCCACAAACAGATATATTTCTAGTCTATTTTTCAGTGGTCTTCTGTCCTCATTTGAAAATGTGAAAGAAAAGTGGGTACCTGAGATGATTCACCATTGTCTGAAGACTCCTTGTTTGTTGGAAACAAATTTTTTTTTTTTTTTTTTAAAGATGACTGGTAAGGGGATCTTAACCCTTTGACTTGGTGTTGTCAGCACCACGCTCTCCCAAGTGAGCTAACTGGCCATCCCTATATAGGGATTCAAACCCGTGGCCTTGGTGTTATCAGCACCACACTCTCCCGAGTGAGCCACGGGCCAGCCCTTTTGGAAACAAAGTCGATCTCAGAAGTGTGACCCTGTACTATTGAGAAACTTGCCAAGGACAAACACTAGTCCCTCACCCCACAGACTGCTGAGATGATGGCCTGTGACTTGAAGGCTGTCGAATATTTGAAGTGTTCCACATTCACACAGAAAAGGCTAAAGGATGTATTTGATGAAGCACTACTAGCTGCCCTGGAGCCTCCAGAACTGAAGAGCCGCACATGAGTGCTGCTCTGAACTACCTCCAGAGCACTTGCCACGCAATTTGTGGTGCCTTCACACTAAAAGCAATGCTTAAATCAAATTAAAACTTAGAATTCATTTTTGCAGTTGTAGGTGAACTGCTCCATGCCGGTTCCCTAATAACTGTTGTTTGTCAGCCTTACTTGACAAATTTGACACCCAGGGTCACAAAGTCTTTTTGGAAGAAAGACATAGATAGCCATGTGAGCCAGGTTAAGGGATATGATAGACTCCCTGGGATCTGGTAGTGCATGCTCTTACCTAAATGGTGAGGGGAGGAGAGGAGTAAGCTTCCTTCCAATGTCCTCCTTGTTAATGTGTGCACTAGGTTAGGTGATGTGAGATGCTTCCCAGAGATCAGTTAGTGCGTGCTAGCTATCTGACTATTTGGAGATTTAGAGACGCAGGATTGAAGCAGCTACCTGAATGGAGTCCTAGTTATAAAAGTGCGTTTGATGAAGCTGAGCAGAAGGCCACCTAAATCTGAAAGTAAGCCCAAACCTGCGCTTACTGGAGCAGAGCTGCTCCTGTGGTGGCCCCTGATCTTACCATGACCTCTCCTGCCTTAAGGAGAGAAACGTCCACTCTGCTCCACTCACCCCTCCTCCGCACTGCCTTGCATTTCCTGAAGAGAGGACTTGGTTTCTGGGCAGCTGCTGTAACCCCTGAAGTGCTTGTGTTAAACTTCTTGGTCTGTGTTTCTCTAAAAAGTGTCTGAATTCAGCTGGTAGAGTTTGGACCAAACTTACAGTCAAGAGAAAAAAAGCTAATGAGTGAAGGTTCTGAGTCTATTCTATGTACCATTGTGAAAACGTAGACTTTAAGCAATCTCTTACTTGTACTATGAATGCTTATTAAGTGTCAGAGAAAATTTTTCTAATGTCCAAAGTTTTCACTCTGTAAATGTCTGTTTGTTGGCAAATCAAAAGTTTCAATCTTAATGGCGCTATTGTGCTGTTAGCAGATGCTTGCCAGCAGGTCTGACTAATAAACCCTGTCAAAATGCAGAGCCTTCTTGCCAAGTAAAATTTGGGGATGATGTGGGTGTATTTACCACTCTGAAGCCCTCCAGCAGTCAAAGAAAAGAACCGATGCCTCTTACAAAGGAAAGGACAATATGTTTCTTATGAAGCTACCGTGGCCTGCCAGACTTGCTGCTCCTGCCAAAAATTGACCTGCTTAATTGAATTGCTTATCTATGGTAAAAGAGGCCATACCATTGTGGCCCTTGAAACAGTACAGAGGGGGAAAAAAAGGAAGAAACCCCTACAGTCATTCCTTCAGCATAGCTGCTGCCACTGCTGCAGTAGCCCTGCCCTACCTCCCTGCATTCCAGCTGGGATCCTTCCCTGGTAGCTGTAATGTTAGCCCGGTAAATGTTAAATTTATTGCTAAAGTGTTAAACTCATTTCCATTTACAACAGGGGAGGGATTTTTTTTTTTTTTGTCTTTTTCCGTGTCCGGCAACAGATCGCAACCCTCAGTGTCGCCCCCGTACCGGACCGGGACCAGCAACGGGATCGCAACCCTCGGTGTTGCTCCCGCACCTCGCTCAGCCAGTGAGCGGGAACCGGTCTGTATGTGGGATCCGAACCCTCGGGTGGGAGCGCCACCGCGCTTCCCAAGCGGCGCACTATCCAGTGTGCCACCGGGCCGGCCACCGGGCCGGCCCCCGGGGAGGGATTTTTTTAAAAATAGTTTTCTGTTTCGTGGTTATTGATTTGGATGTAGCATAAAAATTGATGTAAATTGTTATATGATTTTAATTTCATAAATGCTAGAGGGATCATCCCAATTAGGGAAAGCTGCAAAGAAAAAGTATTAGTGAGACACACAAATAATTGCTTTTTACCACTAGTGGGTGGGATAAAATTTAAATTCTTTGAGTATTAAAACAAAATAAATTTCCCAAAGTGATGATTTTTGCTATGTTTTTGCCTATTGGAGCCTCTGGGAAAAAAGGAAACAACATGAAAAGAGATGTACTCTTCAGATGGAAATACACTTTTGGAGTTTTACAAAGCAGAGTTTAGTTGCTGATGAGCTCTTGTAAAATCAGATGTCTGACCCATAAAAGCTGATGATTTTCCAGCCAAATGAGCATATTTTTGAGTGGGTCAATTTTGAGTCTACTACTGACAAGATAAAAAGGGCTTAATAAAGCTTCGCTTGTCAGCTGGACTTAGAACATGGCTGTCTGGCCTTTTGAAGTGTCTTGGTTTTCCTGCTGGTAACAAGAACCAGTGGCTTTTTTGGAATTCTGACCCTAATTGCCTGGGCCTGACTCTAGGCTAAATCCTGATACTTTCTAGCATGGGCCGGTACAGTCTGAACACTAGCCATGCCAAATTAAATCTGGTGAAAGTTTCTCTGCTCCAGAAATGAAACTCAGCCTCTGGAACAATTGCAGATTTACGACACCCTTCTGTGTTGTCAGCTCCACGCTCAACCAGTGAGCAAACCGGCCATCCCTATATAGGATCCGAACCTGTGGCCTTGGTGTTTCCAGCACCGCACTCTGCCGAGTAAGCCACGGGCCGGCCCAAGACACCCTTCTGTGGGCTAAATTGTGAAAACATCATGGATGTTGGTGTGAACGTCTGTGTCACAAACGCCCACAGAAAAGGGCTTATTTCTGACAGAACCATCTGAAATTGAGCTGCTTATTGTCTCTATGTTTCTGATACAGAAACATTCCTAACTTAAAGTTCCTGTGAAAGCTACAAGCCGGTGGAGAACACATCACAGGAAGTGTGACCCCTTCACTCACTACTGATGGATCAGGGCCATCTCACTGCTGTTGACTTTGTTGTGTTTGGCTTTATTAGTTGCAATTTGCAACAGTGAGCTGATATACTGATTCTACTTCCCTCACCATTCTCTTGGAACACACACCTTAGTAAGTGAGTTTAATTATTAAATTCAGCTTTCTGCAGAAAGGAATTGGTCTTTTCTAGGATGCTTCCTGGATAAATGATCAGGATGAAAGTAGTAAAAAGTTATATAAACCCATTTTTTAAATGTTGAAAAATTCAAGATTTTGTCCTGACCAATTCTGAACATGCTTCTTTCTGGTTAAGCTATATAAAAAATGTTTTTCTTTGAAAATGCTTTTGTGCCTCTTACATACAATCCTTCCAGAGGAAAGGTCTGGGTGAGAGCAGAGAATGATTGAAAAAATGTTAAGTTATGATTGCTCAATAGGACATAACTGATTTTGTAATAATGAAGGGGAAAAAAAAAACTAGGGAACTGAGGAGGTGGGAGAGAAAGGGCACTAATGCTCTTTGTTTTTCAGAATCTTTCCTCGAAGTTTTCCCCTCTTCCTAACGGAAAACTCCCTGTGCTGCCTGCTGCCTCTTCTAGCTGCTGTAAGCACTCTGAATTCAAACCAACTGCTGTCTATGCTCAAACCTGACCACACTGATTACGAAAGAGTGGGTGACCCAGCACCTGCACCTTCCTGCAGAATGTCTATAGATGTTGTCCACACTGTTGAAGGTGATAAACTGGTGTCATAGACAAATAAAACTATTTGAACTGACTGTCTCAGGCAGTGCCTCTGAAACCTATGACTGAACTGTCTTTGGACTCACCTGAGAATCTACGGTTGGAGGCCCCACAGTAAAAGGCCACATTGAGGGCCCTGTTAGCCTGACTAATATCTGTCCTGTTTGGTGTGCTCCAAGGATTGTAAACTCTTTGTTTCCATGGGTACCACACGTGCCCTCTGGGAGTGTACTTCTTGTGTGTGTGTGTCCTGACTATCCTGACCCTGAAAGACTTTCAGGTCAGCTTCGACTTACTAGCCAGAGTTAATACTGAGCCTGAATTGGTGCCTTAGGCTGGTTAAAAAAGTTTAATTCAAAAACTCAGAGATGGGGGGATTGAAAAGAAGAGAGAGAAGAGTCTCTCTCCTGCTCTTTCTGCTTTCTCTGCTCCGCCATTTCACAATGTGATACCCTGCATCCCTGTTGCCACCATCAAGACCCTCACCAGATGTGTTCCCTGGGCTTTAGACTTCCCAGCCTCTGAGAAACTGTTTTACCGGTTTTGAAAATGTTACAATCCCATATAAGATGTGCCTTGAAGATTTAATGGGTGTCCATGAATGCTGTGAAAGGCTTTATTTAGGGAGAGAGAGAGCAGCTCACAAGCTGCCAATCCGGTGAACTTTATGAAATGCACAGGAGATCTGCAGCCATCGAGTGCCCGATCACTGGCTGAGAGTTATTTTCTTCTGACTGAAAGAACGGATAAGGACATGAGCACTATTTGTAATGACTCCATTCACCGAGTGTGGAAATATGTGAGAGTACATCATCAGATGACATTTTAAAACAGGATTGTATAAGGAACCTCCATACCATTTTCCATAGAGGCCGCACCATTTTGCAGTCCCGCCAACAAAGTATGAGAGTTCCTTTTTCTCCGCAACCTCACCAGCACTTATCATTCTCAGTCTTTTGGATTTTAGCCATCCTAACTGGGGTGAGATGGTATCTCAGTGTGGTTTTGATTTGCATTTCCCGAATGCTGAGTGATGTTGAGCATTTTTTCATGTGTCTGTTGGCCATTCATATATCTTTCTTTGAGAAATGCCTATTTAGCTCTTTTGCCCATTTTTTAATTTGGTTACTTGTTTTTTTTGTTGTAAAGTTGTTTGAGTTCCTTGTATATTCTGGATATTAATCCTTTGTCAGATGTATATTTTGCAAATATTTTCTCCCACTCTGTCGGTGGTCTTTTAACTCCATCATATGACCCACCTATCCCACTGCTGGGAATATACCCAGAGGAATGGAAATCATCAAGTTGAAGGTATACCTGTTCCCCAATGTTCACTGCAGCACTGTTTACAATAGCTAAGAGTTGGAACCAGCCCAAATGTCCATCATCAGATGAATGGATATGGAGAATGTGGTATATCTACACAATGGAATACTACTCAGCTGTAAAAAAAGAATAAAATACTGCCTTTTGCAACGACATGGATAGAGCAAAAGAGAATTATATTAAGTGAAACAAGTCAGGCACAGAAAGAGAAATATCACATGTTCTCACTTATTTGTGGGAGCTAAAAATAAATAAATGAATACACAAACAACCTGAGGGGGAGGGAAGAAGACACAAAAATTACAATTCCTTGAAGTTGATACGACAAGAGAACAGAAAGGACATTGTTGGGGGGGAGGAGGGAGGGAGGGAGGTTTCGATAATTGGCCACAATAGTCAACCACATTGTATATTGACAAGATAAAATAAAAGAAAAAAAGAAAAAGAAAAAAAGAACCCCCCAAAAAAAAGAATTAAAAAAAAAAACCTCAAAGATGTTTCCTTTCTCAGATATATTTTATAATAATGGGATTTGTTTTAACTGGCTAAACAAAGGACCTCTAAAGGGCATAACTGAAATCAATATTGCAGGTTGCTCTCACCCTGTTACATGGGGCCCAATACTTTTGCTGTAAAGATGCCTTGGCCAAGGGCCAAGGGGGTAAACTGTGCGGAAAAGTTAACAGCATGTCAAATAGATCTGCAGCATAACCAGTGCTACTTTAGACAAGCCCAAGTACAAAATGGCGCTGTCCACCTCCTCCCCTCCCCTCCCCCATTCTCTTTTACAAGAAGCCTCATGGTTTCCAAGAAAATGAAACTTTCAGTGTTACCGCATGCGCAGAACTCTCCATTCCATGACCTAACTCAATCCCCACCCTGGAATTACATCCCCCAGCTCTCGGTGCCAACATACCTATATAAGCTCCCACCACCCTAGGTTAGCTGCTGTGCCACATTTTCAGGGCAGCCCCGGGCTGTTCCCCACTTTGGGCACAGCCCAGCAGATTCTTTTCCTTTAATAAAGCTTGAACAGTACCCGGCGTCTCGGCTCACTTTCTTTCAATGTCTGAGCCTGCTTATCCTTAGAAAGTTCTGCTTATGAGGTTGGCCATTGGCTAGTGTCTGGGAACTGGAATTAGGAGGGGTTTGCTACCAGAAATAACACGAGTGGCTCATTGTGTCTAAACTGTTTGTACAACCAATGTGTCGTATGCTGAACACCTGCTTTCCTTCTGGGAATCTGGAATTCCATCATGTGATAGGCAGAGGGTAACTACTTGACCAGGTTCCAAAAAAACATTCTCTCATGAGCTTCCCTGGTAGATGACATTTCATACATGTTGTCACGACTTGTTGATAGGGGAATGAAGCATATCCTGTTTGACTCCACTAGAGATGACTCTTGGAATCTTGTACCTGGTTTCCTCCAGACTTTGCCCATGTGTCTTTTCCCTTTGCTTACTTTGTTTTGTATCATTTTGCTATAATACACTTTAGCTGTGAGTATAAGCTGAGTGTTTTTAGTTCTTCTAGTGAATAATCAAACCTGGGGGGCAGTCTTAGTGCCCTCTACACAGGGGTGTTCTGGGATGCTGCAGTTGTACGGCTTCAAAGAAACGGAAAAGAGAACTCTGCTCATTGGGCAGAGTGGTGAGTTGTGGCACTTGCTCTACAAATGCCTCCCAAAATGTACCTTGCTACATTTTCGTTAACTCATGACATTGGCCAAATGGGCTGGCAGTTTAGTCTGGTGCCTGGCAGCAGGAAAATTGGATGATCAAGTCTTGGGCTTCAGGGGGACAAACATTATGGCAACAGATTGAACAAGACCCAGGCCGTCTGTTCATGACCCATGTAGAAGCCTGTGGAAAGGACCCTTTGAGAATGAACATTAGTGGAATCAATGAGCTGATCTGACTTGCACTCCCCAGGTAAGTACCATAGCCACCTGGATACACTACTGCACAGGGTATGAATCCATCTAGAAGTCAGGACTGGGCCCCAAAATTAGCTCTAGTGATTCCAACATATGAGGCCAAGGAAGCCTGACACATGTGCCTGAACTGCTAACTACACAGTCGAGTAACAAAGGGATCTCTGGAACTCATATTCTGGGGCCCTGAACGTGGCTGGTCTTGGCAAGTCAGCTATGTAATTAATCCTTCTCTCTCTTTTTCTTTTCCCCCTTCCATGCCCATCTCCTGGGAAACTGGGCTCCTGGAATTTGTGAGTAGCAAAGAAAAACCAGGGGATGGGAGACACTAACTGAGTGTTTCTTTTGATGCCCAGCTAAGCTTGCTGGATTTGGGAAATTATGGATAATGATAATAATGACCATGGATATGAGATTACAACTCTAAAGTGCTCTTGCTGTGGCCCACATGTCAGGGGATGGTAGATGTTCTTGGGTGGTACAAGATATTCAAGGAAGAAACTACTGAGCCACCTAGGAACCAATCTGGGTATATGGTGTTGACTGGTAAAGGGTGACTTGATTGCTGTAGGGACTGGTCATACCAAGCACATGGCTGTGGCAGGACAGCAACAATTGTGTCTGTGTTGGGGAGGGACCATTAACCTCAGCTCTTGTCTGCAGGGCATCTGGCCAATTTAATCCAGACTGCCACTGCCGCCCTCAGTTTGACAGCTGCCCAGTGGGGAATCTTAATCTAAGAATTCTCAAAATCCTCCCAGCAGCTGCTGTCTCCAGGAGTTAACAGCCTCCACTCAAGGCAACAGAACAAGATTAACTTTCTGGACATAGATCTGATTTTCTTCAGCTTCGTCCGAGTCACAGACTATAGCAACTGCTCTAGTTTAATTGATTGTTGGATCTATGTTGCCTAGGGCAAATAAAAAGGATTTTTATAATTAAATTAGGATATCTCATGGGGTGGCCTATGTTTCAAAAAACGTTCCTGGGGCTTGCTAGGTAGCTAACTTAGTAGAGCATTGTGCTGATAACACCAAGGTCAAGGGTTCAGATCCTCTTACTGGCCAGCCCCCAAAAAAAAAAAAAAAAAAGAAAAAGAAAAAGAAAAAAGAGTTCTTAACTGGCTATGAGAAAGCTCAGGGGTTGGAGTTGTATGGAAATTGCTCTGTGAGGTGTCCTGGTGACCTTGCATGTGTCCATATAGGTAGGCCACATAAGCAAGGCTTAACCACAGTTGTCTTGGTAAAATGCCCTGTGATCCTCCCAAAACTGAGAGAGACAAGTGAAGAGCTGTTGCAAAGCCACTTCCCTATCCTCCCTGGAGGTTGTCATGAGACAATTTCTCATTGCCTCCAGGGTTCTGGTCTTGAAACGCCCCCTATTCCACCTCCACCCTTAGCAGCTTTAGGGTACAGCTGCTGCTATACAGCTGCTTAGCATGAAATACTCACAATGCTTAGCATGAAATTGGCTCCTCAGAAACAGAGCTCCCCATCAGCCATGTGGATTTGTCACCTAGCCTCTTTTGTTTTGGTGTTATCTGGTGGGACAAGGACACAGGGAGCTTGTACCTTTGCTAATCTTGCTATTGCTGTCTATGTAAGTAATAGACTGCCTGAATCTAAAAAGGGCTTATTGCTTTTTTACCAGCTGAGTCTCTCAGCCTTGCCTGACAGCAGTAACAACACATGCTCTGTACCCACCTACGTGCACTTGGCCCTGAGGCCCATAAGCACGGTCCCTTCCCCCTCCCAACTCAGTTAAAACACTAGTTAAATCTGAGTAATTATGTCAGAAAAGTGATCAGAACTAGTTTTTTGTTTTGTTTATTTCAAAAATTTTTTTGTTGCTTGAAAGTAAGGCACACTCATGATAACTTTGTAAAAGACTAATTCTAGGCTCGAATTGTTGAAACTGATCCCTGGTTCTTGTCTGGAGAGTAATCTGGGAAATCCTAGTATTTATTTTTCTTTTGTGGTGGTGTGTGTGAGGCTTTCATTATTTTTAATTTTTTTTTTTAATTCATTAGTGAATAGCCTTTAAGGAGAAGAAGACAGATTGATTCCACATTTCTCTTCTAGATCTAGTTGAGAAAACGTATTTTCCATCTGGTGCTCTTAGTGTTGCAGGGCAAACGCACAGAGGAATCCAAGATTGGTGTCAGTGTTGCAGTTTTATAGCTCTTTATTTTAGTGTTGCACCTCTTTTTGCTTGCAAGCAAGGAGAGCACTGGGGAGCAAAAACTCCTATACCAGTGTCTCCCAGAGTAAAGGAAAAGACCCCCTTATATCACCTAAATTTCTGCCCTTTTCCCTCCCAGGTTCCCATTCAGGTCCTCTTATGTAAATGAGGGATGCTGTCCTGCTAATTTGGATTGGCTGATTGTGGGACACAGTCCTGTTGGTCACTTCAGGAGCCTTATCTGCCTCTGGCCCTTGGGGGATGTGAGACTGCTGTTATCTCACAGAGGGCTGGTGCAGGAAGCAGGCAGGCTAAGCTGCAGGAGCCAGAGCTTGCCACCAAATAGTCAAGCATAAAATCTCTAAAACAGTTTCTCCAGTGGAAGGGGGCAGGTTTAACAATCAGAAAATGCTCAGGCTTCCCCACTACATTAGGAAGGAGTATTGTAAATGCCTCATTTAATAATGTATATTCTGGGGCTGGCCCGCAGCTCACTTGGGAGAGTTTGGTGCTGATAACACCAAGGCCACGGGTTCGGATCCCATATAGGGATGGCTGGTTAGTTCACTGGTTGAGCACGGTGCTGACAACACCAAGTCAAGGGTTAAGATCCCCTTACTGGTCATCTTTAAAAAAAAAAAACAAAAAAAACTTGATGACATCAAGGCCAAGGGTTCAGATCCCTATATAGGGATGGCCAGTTAGCTCACTTGGGAGAGCATGGTGCTGACAACACCAAGTCAAGGGTTAAGATCCCCTTACTGGTCATCTTTTTAAAAATAAAAAAAAATTAAAACAATAAAAATGAAAACTTGATGTTTTTTTCTTTCCTTAGAAAGTTTTTTTTTTTGCGGGGGGGGGCAGCTGGCAGGTATAGGGATCTGAACCCTTGACCTTGGTGGTATAAGGCTGTCCTAACCAACTGAGCCAACCGGCTGGCCCTCCTTAGAAAGGTTTGAGCATGATGATTTCTTTATGATATCTCATCTGAGTAAGTTTGTAGCATTCAGTTCAAATTAATTAAGAAGGCTATCTTTAAAAAGATAAAAAAGAAAAGGAAAAAAACAGAATGAAATGAGAAAAAAAAAAAAAAAAAAAAAAAAAAAAAAAAAAAAAAAAAAAAAGAAGGCCATCTTAGTTTGTTTTGTGCTGCTGTAACAGAATGCCACAGACTGGGTACTTTACAATGAACAGAAATGTATTGGCTCATGGTTCTGGAGGGTGGGATGTCCAAGATTGAGGGGCCAGTATCTGACAAGGGCCTTCTTACTGCATCGTCCCATGGCAGAAGGGCAAAAAGAAAGGGAGACAGCAAGAGGTTGCACTTGCAGCCTCAAGCCCTTTTATAATTGGCATTAGTTCGTTCATGAAGGTGGAGTCCTCATGACCCAAACACTTCCCATTAGGCCCTGTCTTCTGATACTGTGGCATTGGGAATTAAGTTTCTAATACATTCTTTTTAGGGGACACGTTTAAGTCACAGCAAAAGCAGATCAATTTATAACAAATACAAATAATGTGAACATGGGTCTTAACTGAATACTTTCAGCTTTGGTCCAGAGATGAAACTTTGAAAGAAACACATTTCCTTGAGGGCCGGCCCGTGGCTCACTTGGTAGAGTGCGGTGCTGATAACACCAAGGCCACGGGTTCGGATCCTATATAGGGATGGCCGGTTCGCTCACTGGCTGAGCGTGGTGCTGACAACACCAAGTCAAGGGTTAAGATCCCCTTACCGGTCATCTTTAAAAAAAAAAAAAAAAAGAAACACATTTCCTTGAATCGCAGACCCCAAAATAGCTTATCCTGATAGCTAGGGCAGAGTGAGGGAAGGGAAGAATGAGACGTGACAAAGTTAGAGAGGTAATGGAGAGACCCTAGCTGTGGCCTGTGGGTGTGAAAAACAACTCCACTGAAGCACTGACTCAGGCTGTAAGTCCCCCTGCCTGGAAGGCTCTCCCCTCTGCCTAAACTCCACGGGTATTCGCCTCTCTCCCAAGAGCAAGGATGAGGAGTCTGTATACTGTGGGTCATACTTTTCATTTGCAATTAAGATGTATACTTCAGTATACATCTGATTTCTTTCATTCTCTGTAGTATCCAGCTCACAAAACTTTTTTTTTTTTTTTTGATTTTTTTTTTTTTGTCAGCTGGTGGGTGTAGGGATCAAACCTTGGACCTTGGTGTTTTCAGCATCATGCTCTAACCAACTGAACTAATCAGCCATCCTTAAAGAAACAGTTTTATCACCAATTACTTTATAACAACTTCCACAGTCAAGATACATAGTCCCCGTTTTACCAGCAACACTCTTCTATGTCAAGTGACTCAACATGGAAGACCATTTGAGCATCACAAATTCTTTGGGAGTGGGCCCTAGTCAGAGATCACACTGTAGAGAGCACTAAACACATCCCAGCCATGTGAGGGGTTAACCTGGTGTTATCAGGAGCTGGCAGCCCAAGTTATGGCTCCCATAGTAGCAGAGCCTTCCAAAAACTCATGGAGACTGTAATTAGTCCAAGGTTACTCTCCATCTATTAAACTTATTAATTAGACTACAAGGACAAGGCTAAGGTTTTCATTTTTTCCCCTGCCCCAGTTCTTTACTCTCCAGTTGCTGCCTACCATTTATTGAGTTCTTATGAGATGACAGGCTATGTGCTAAGCACTCAACTTGCCTTGTCTTGTTAAATCATCACAAACTGTTATATTATTCTCTTCATTTTAGAGACAAGAAAACTGAGGCTCATAGAAGCACTACATTACCCGGTTTCCACAATTCATAGGGATTAGAATTGGGACTAAAACCTAGGTCTGTCTGACATCAAGTCTATTCCCTTGAGCACCCTGCTCTATTATAAGAAATTGCAAAGGACTGCCAAAGAGGCTCCGAGGTGAACAGTTAATCCAAGGGAGGAGAGGACCAAGTAAGACAAACACATGAGGCAGGGCCTACATCTAATTTATGTTGACACTTATGAACTAGGGCATGGCTTACGGTAGGGGCTCAAAAACTATGTGTTGAAAATAAATGATACCCCTCAGTGCCAGCATTCTGAGCATTTGGTTTGTTCACCTCCGTGAGTTCAGTGGATGTATCGCAAGTGCAGAGGCGGCAGAAAAACCTAGAACAGAGGCTCTGCAGAAGCGGGACACCAAGGTCAAATGGAGAAATCCTAGAAATACTCTATTGTATTGACACAAGTTTGGTTCCTGTGCAGATTGCAATGATTGCTTCCCACCCTCCCCCACCACTCTTTTTAACGGCATTTTTAGGTCTGAGAACTTAGACTCCATCTACAGGTACCCCCTACTCCAATCAACCTGAGTGCCCTCTCTTTCTCCCCTGCCAGCATCCATGTCCATGTTGATATTGTGCCTGGATGTCTGTTTTCTTCCTTCCAATCTATTATAATTCTTCCATTCTACAATGAACACATATAAGATTTATATATGTATTTTTAATGCAATTAATTATTTTCAAAAATAAAAACGGCAACAGATGCTACCTCTCACATGTGCCATTTTCAGAAGGAGGCAGACAGACCTGCGTTCAATCCCAGATTTTGATGCTTCCTATCTGGAAAGTTATCCAGGTTCTTTATTCTCACTAAGACTCAGTTATCACTTCTTTTTTTTTTTTTTTTTTTTTTTAAAAGATGACCGGTAAGGGGATCTTAACCCTTGACTTGGTGGTGTCAGCACCACGCTCACCCAGTGAGCCAACCGGCTATCCCTATGTGGGATCCGAACCCGTGGCCTTGGTGTTATCAGCACCACACTCTCCCAAGTGAGCCACGGGCCGGCCCCCAGTTACCACTTCTGAAGAAATGAGTATCACAGTAAATAGTTAACAGGGTAAAGGTGAGATTAAGTTAAATCATGCATGTAAACCATGTAGCTCAATACGTGCCATGTAGTCATATGCCCTCAATAAATGTCACTTTCTTTTTTTTTTTTTTTTTTAAAGATGACCGGTAAGGGGATCTTAACCCTTGACTTGGTGTTGTCAGCACCACGCTCACCCAGTGAGCCAACCGGCTATCCCTATGTGGGATCCGAACCCTTGGCCTTGGTGTTATCAGCACCGCACTCTCCCGAGTGAGCCACAGGGCCGGCCCAATAAATGTCACTTTCTTTCCTTCACACCGATTACCCCAGAATGAAATAATTTTCTCCTTTGCATCTGATAAAACCTCACTTCATAGGTATGCCTCACATTCTGCCTTGTACTATAGTATTTCTGTTAGTAGTTTTATTTTTCCCTATAAGACTACAGTGTCCTTAAGGAGAGAATGTTCCTTAGAATGAATGTTCCACTCCCAATTCTCCTACATGCAACCCCTACCCCCCATGAACACGCATAGTTCCACAGTTCCTTGTATACAGTATGTTTTTATTAAATACTTGTTTAAAACATGATTAAAATGACAAAAGCAGGGGAAAAAAAAAGAGATGAAATAAAAAAGACTGATGCAATAAAAAATGTATTGAAGTCATCAAAATGATTCAGAAAGATTGCCAACTAACGTCTTCCTCCCATGTGCTCCTCTCTCCTAAATTGTAGTGATAAAATATAGCAATTAGCTTTTTTTTTTTTTTAAAGAAAGTGAAAAATAACCCAGGAAAAGACCTGACTGTTTGGGTTTTAGTAACTGGCACTTGTTCACTCCTTTTCTGCACTCCAGAAACCCTCTTAGGTGCTTGCCTCTTCTGATTTATCTACCTGTCAACAAGGTTCCCAAATATCTCAACTACCAAAATATCTCAGTGATCATCCACAAAGGAGAAATCAGGAGGAAGCTTCCACCTTTTGTATCAACTGGCTTGGATTCAGGATTGCAGAAAAACCCTAATTTGTGACCCAGAAAATCCTGTTTGAAATCTGCCACCTAGTGTGGGCTTTGTAAAATTACACATTACAGGACACATTAATCCTGTGGTTACCACTGAGGCTTCCCTTGTGGACACCAAGTTTGAAATGTTTAGTTATCAAATTTATCAAATAAAAGTAGCGTTAAATTTGGTTTCCCATTTGGTTTTAATCATAGTTTTAGACACATATAGATAGATAGATAGATAGATAGATAGATAGATAGGTAGATAGATAGATAGGATAGATAGGTAGGCAGATAGGATATGCATACATCCATATGCGAAATAGAGAGAGCTTTTTTTTTTTTTTTTGGCAGCTAGCCGCGCCTCGGAGGCAGAGAGGTGGAGGTGTGGAGGTGCACTCCGGCTCTTTGCCCGCCCTTTTGCGTTCTTTGACCCCGGGGCACTCCCCAAACCTGCTACTCAAACTGGGGATGACCCATGGCAGCAGTTTAGCATCTGTTTTTCTGGGTCACAGAAAGGAACGGGCATCTCAAGGAGGGATTTACAGTCAAAGGAACATCTCAAGAATTGGGAGTTAAAAATTTAGTCTCTCATGATATGCTCTCTCAAACCTATAGTTCTCAATGTCTCAGGACTCCCTTAACACTTGAAAATGGTGTTTGTGGGTGTATCCATCAATATTTGTTATTTTTTATATATACACACACATACATATATATATATGTATTTTTTTTTTTTTTTTTTGGCAGCTGGCCAGTACAGGCATCAAACTCTGGACCTTGGCATTATCAGCACCACAGTCTAACCAACTGATTATCCTGCCAGCCCCATACTATATTATAAAACAGAAAAATTTAAAACACAAGAATGCAGAAGCACTTACTCCATTAGCCTCAGGGCAATGGTGAAATCACTCCTAAGGTAGCCTCTGGAAAGCTCCATTGTTTGTTCCCTAGTGAATGAGACTGAGAAAGGCAAATAAAGTCTTAGTATTATTATGAAAATAGTTTTAACCTGGCTAATTTCTGGAATAAACTTTGAAAACCACTGTTCCAAAAAATCATGACCTGAAAAGCTTAGAACAGGGCCTTCCTTGCCTGCCTTTGCAACCTAGACAGTGGCCTGCTCTGACTTCAGAATTTACAGGGAGTGCGCAAGGAGGTTGTTCTTACCACTGCCTCTCTGGCATTTGCCTTTAGTCTGGAGAGGATTCCTTTTCAAAAAAGAACAGAACCTACCAAGTAACTGAACATCAATTGCTGAAAATAATCTTAAACTTGAAAAGAAAATCCAGAAATTCTTGAAATGGTGTCAATATCAATAGAAGCTTCACAGCTAAGAATTCATTTGAAGAGAACAGCCAACAAAATAGGAATGCATTTCTTGGATGAAGAGGCTGGATAAAATCAGGATTCATTAAGAAAGTAATCTAAAGTCATTCAAAAATGTACTTGCTATGGTGTAAACTAAGAAGAAAATGTAAATAAATCTTTAGAAAAGTTTTAAGTTCTGTTAAATAAAAATTATAGGAGGCCATTGTTCTGGGCTAATTCCTGAACTAGGTCCAAATAGACCAGATTAAAACATCAAAATGGAGTCACCCCTGCTAAAGTTCAGCGTCACCAGCCTAAACTAAGTTGTTGTCTGACTCAGACAATAGAAATCAGGAGAGAAACAGCCAATTTCCCAAACAGGCCAGTTTAAATCATCAATAGGCATGATAATGATGTTCCCTTCACTTTAATCCTTACACAAAAAGGATAGCCTGAAAGTAATCAGTTATTTTTCTATTATTCAGCCTCCCTGTCCCCACCTTATAAGGAAGTGACTTTGAAATGACCAAATGTTCTTTGTTTCTGCTTTTTTCAGTCCCTTTTTTATCTGTGGGGAAAATAGAATAATTTAATCAGCCCCCCCTGCCTTAGGTACGGTTGGGAGTGGTGCAGTGCATTCTTTGTAAGCAAATTTTGTGTGTGTGCGCCAGGACCTTGGCTGGTGACTACCTCAGGTGTCCGCCGCGTGTGGCCATGCTCTCCAACCTAAGGCTTCCAAGGAACTGTTTGCTAGTTACCTAGCTCATAGACCTGTGTGTGAGGGGTCTGGTGACCCAGCCTGGCATATGAGGGGTTTGTGACCCAGTCTGGACAACAGGCCTGCGGGGGCTGTGAGCTTCAGACCCAGCCCTAGCTCAACACTGTCTATGAAGTTAACTTCTGCTCAGCTCTTTGGAACACTTATTCTATTTTATAGAATAAAATAGATTCTAGAATCAAAATAAAGCCAACTGAGATTATTAAATTTGTTGTAGTTTTGTAATTTGACAGTTCATATAAAAATAACGAGCTCTTTCTCTCGGAGCAGGCGGCGGCGGTGGCGTCTTGGCCAACCGTGGTCAAGGAGGAGGCTCGGGATCTTCGCAGCAAGAAGGAGCTGCTGAAACAGCTGGACGACCTGAAGGTGGAGCTGTCCCAGATGCACAAAGAGACAGGTGGCGCAGCGTCCAAACTCCCCAAGATTCGAGTTGTCTACAAATCCATTGCCCTGTTCTCGTCGTCATTAACCAGACTCAGAAAGAAAACTTTAGGAAATTGTACAAGGGCAGGATGTACAAGTCCCCGAATCTCCAGCTCAGGAAAACGCATGCCATGCGGCGCCGGCTCAGCAAGCAAGAGGAGAACCTGAAGGCCAAGAAGCAGCTGTAGAAGGAGCCGCTGTATCCACTGCGAGAGCACACAGCCAAGGACTGAGCAATGTGGCATCAATAAAACACAAAACTGGCCAAAAGAAAAATAAGGGCAAGAATTCAGGAAACCTTTTAGAAATAATATAGCTCTCTCTTGGGAGAGCGTGGTGCAGATAACAAACAACAAAAACAAGGGTTGGGACCCCCATACTGGCCAGCCGCCAAAGGGGGGAAAATTAAAATAAACAAGATAGCTCTTAATGGAGCAAGAACTACTTGAAGAGAAAGTCAAGAATAGGCTCTGTCATGCTGCAGGAAGAGGAAGTTGGAATAAATAAAACACCGAACTCAGGAATAAGGAAGAGTTCTTCAGAGGTCTCCAAAAGAGAGGAAGAATCTCTTGATCATAGAAATGATGGAGCTGGCCTGTTAGCTCAGTTGGTTAGAGCACAGCCTTGTAACACTAAGGTCAAAGGTTCAGATCCCCACAAGCCAGCCACCACAAAAAACCAGACACTGATGATGCTAAAGTTTTGAATATTTGTCTTGTCAGCTCAATTCCGAAACTGAAAGAAAAAGTAATGTGAAAGAAATTGTGTTATCTGAATTAGACAATGGACAGCCAGAGAATCACCAAGGTCAGAAAGTTAAAGACAGAGAAGACAGTTCTAGCAGTTATCTATTATAAGTTACTGCATAACAAACAACTCCAAATTCATTGGCTTAAAGTAGCGGTCATTTATTTATTTTTAAAAGATGACTGGTAAGGGGATCTTAACCCTTGACTTGGTGTTGTCAGCACTACGCTCAGCCAGTGAGCAAACCGGCCATCACTGTATAGGGATCTGAACCTGTGGCCTTGGCGTTATCAGCACCGCACTCTACTGAGTGAGCCATGGGGCTGGCCCTACAGTAGCAGTTATTTATTGCTATTTCATGATTCTAGGTTAGCTGACAGTTTATCTGCTGGTTTACTCTTGCCTAGACTGCAGCTGCATTCAGTAGGAGGTGGTTGGGCTGGTAGGACAAAGTGGTCTCACTCATGTGTCTGGCCGCTGGTGCTGGCTGTCCACTGGCTGCCTTGATTTTTTTCCATATAACCTCTCATCCTCTAGTAGGCTAGACTGGCTTCCTTACATGACAGCCTCAGGATAGCATCATAAGAGGGTGAAAGCAGAAGCTACAATGTCTTTCAAGTCCTAGCTGTGGAAGTCATATACGATCACTTCTGCCACATAATGTTGATCAAAGCCAGTCACGAGATCAGCCCAGATTCAACAGGTGGGGAAATAGGTGATCTTTTGATGGGAGAAAGAGTAAAATCACTTTGCAAAGGATCCTGGGAGGAATTCATGCCCATATTTTGCAGTTTATCACAACAGGTAATGTATATGACAAGTGCCCAAGCTATACTGACATTTTTTTCTTTTACTCCCATCCTGTATACTAATACTAGTTCAAGATAAAAGAAACTGTTTACAACTTCAGCTAAATGATAAGATGTCAGTTATGCACAATCAGAAGAACACTTAAAGAAGAACAGGATACTTGTTCACTGTAGTCAGTACAAGGTCCCTAGAAAATATGTTTTTTTTTTTGTCTTTTTCCGTGTCCGGCAATGGTTCACAACCCTCAGTGTCGCCCCCGTACCGGACCGGGACCGGCAACGGGATCGCAACCCTCGGTGTTGCTCCCACGCCTCGCTCAGCCAGTGAGTGGGAACCGGTCTGTACGTGGGATCCAAACCCTCGGTGGGAGCGCCACCGCGCTTCCCAAGCGGCGCACTATAGCAGTGCGCCACCGGGCTGGCCCCAGAAAATATGTTTTAAAGCTTCAAGCTGAAGGGCCGGCCCGTGGCTCACTCGGGAGAGTGCGGTGCTGATAACACCAAGGCCACAGGTGCGAATCCCATATAGGGATGGCTGGTTAGCTCACTGGGTGAGCGTGGTGCTGACAGCACCAAGTCAAGGGTAAAGATCCCCTTACCGGTCATCTTAAAAAAAAAAGAAATGTTAAAGCTTCAAGCTGAAAATCAAACTCATTGATCAGACAGAACACCTTATTGGAAGAATTTGAGCAGAAAAGAAAAATCAGGGCAATCAGTTGCAGAGAAAGGGAAATATTTAAATCAGTGAATTCATAAAGTAAGTCTCCATACAACTCAGAAAATGGATTGTAAGCCTCCTCTTTGGAGCCTGTCCAGAGATACAGCTGAAAAAAAAAAAAAAAAATCAGTGAATTTTATAAAATGGAGGTAAATTACAGAATATGGAAATATCTAACAGGCAACATTTTGTTCTGTGGAAGATAACCCATGACAATTTGATCCTTTTTTGTGATACCAAAAGAGCCATTGCTGGAGAGATGAAGAAAGCCACCTTCCTGAGATGGAAATTAATAGAGGAACAAGAAAAAAAAGTGGCAATGTTCTGAAAACCAGGGATTGTTAAAACAAGTCCAAGAAGACATTTTGTCATCTCTTTCCATAATTTCTAAGATACCAAGTGCTGTATTTCCCATTGTAATCAGAGGCTATAAAAATAGCAATAAAATATTTCTCCCTCAATGAAGAGATCTGTTAAGTTCATGCCTAAGGGTAGAGGAGCAGTGTACGTCTCAGTGATGAAGGTTGTCCTATGAAACAACAGATACTCCATGATCATTAATGGAAGAGGTGTGCTTAGACTGAAACCTATGTCTCTACCTTATTTGAGGGGATCAACTAAGGAGTCAGAAAAAGCAGCTGCTTTTGATCTGAACCTGGATGTAGCTTTTTTTTTTTTTTTTTTTTTTTTTTTTTTTTTGTAGCTGGTCAGTATGGAGATCTGAAACCTTGACATTGGTGTTATAACCTTGGTGTTATAAGTCTGTACTCTAACCAACTCAGCTAACTGGCCAGACCTGCAGCTACAATATTAACCAGTATCCTAGGAAGTTCTTCCCCTTCTACCCCAACGGATGACTTGGTTGATTCTGGTAAAAATTCCAATTCTTCTCAGGTGTACCCATCACAGGCTCACCTACAGCAGAACCTCTACCTCCTCCAGGTGAGTTTGAACCACCTTCCCAACCACAGGAACATAGATCTAAGACTTTTCTTCTATTCCTTATTCCTAGGAGTCTTCCACCTCAGGACTAAGAGAAAGCACACCTGGCATCTACATGAAATAATGCACTCTCAGGCCGGCCCGTGGCTCACTCGGTAGAGTGCGGTGCTGATAACACCAAGGCCACGGGTTCGGATCCTATATAGGGATGGCCGGTTTGCTCACTGGCTGAGCGTGGTGCTGACAACACCAAGCCAAGGGTTGAGATACCCTTACCGGTCATCTTTTAAAAAAAAAAAAAAAAATGCACTCTCTGCCTCTTATCTGTAGTATCTTAGTCTGTTTTGTTCTGCTGTAACAGAATACCACAGACTGGGTAATTTACAATGAACAGAAATTTATTGGCTTATGGTTCTGGAGGATGGTCCAAGATCAAGGGACTACATCTGGCAAGGGCCTTCTTACTACATCATGTACATCATCCTATCCTGGAAGGGCAAAGAGAGAGTTAGAGCAAGAGAGAAGGGACTGAACTTGTTTTTTATAACAAAATCATTCCCATGATAAGGACATTAATCCATTCATGAAAGTGGAGCCCAGTGACCTAATTACCTCTCATTACTACCTCACAACATTACTGCTGGGGATCAAGTCTCCAACGTAAGTTTTTGATGGACATATTCAAGCCATAGCATATGGTAATATGTTTTCAAATATTACAAATAATGCTGCTCTTAACATATATTTTGATGACTATATACATGGAGTTTTCAGAAACTTCATGGAAAATAGCTCAGTTGGTTAGGCATGGTGTTATAAAACCAAGGTCAAGGATTGGGATTCCCATACCAGCCAGTTACCAAAAAAAAAAAAAAAAAAAAAAAAAAAAGTTCATAGAAAATAAACAAACAAAACAAAACAACAAGAAAAAGAGTAAAAAAAAAATTCATGGAAAAATTTGTATCATCTTTTAATTCCATTTTTTCTCAAACTTTTCGAAGTACCCTCATACCTCGTACATGCATTTCTGTTGAGTCTACACCGACGAGGGAAATTGCTGGGTCACAGGGTATGCTTTTGTTCAGCTTCAACAAATAATGCAAAATGGTTTCCAAAAGTGGTAGTAAGTACTTACAAAATATATGAACATTTAAATAAAAGTTGTCTTTCATTTAAGATTAATTTGCTGAAGATCCCAATCTTATGGAAAATAAGAATTAATCTATGATGAAATGAAACATAGATGAAGTGTGTACATGCATCAAAAAATCAGTAGATGGGGCCGGCCCGTTGCTCACTCGGTAGAGTGCGGTGCTGATGACACCAAGGCCATGGATTCGGATCCCATTTAGGGATGGCCGGTTTGCTCACTGGGTGAGCGTGGTGCTGACAACACCAAGTCAAGGGTTAAGATCCCCTTACCGGTCATCTTTAAAAAAAAAAAAAAAAAATCAGTAGAAACAAAAATTAAGCAAAAAATTAAAAAACAAACAAAAAAAATTGGTAGAGTTTGTTTTTATTCTGACTGGGGCAAGGTTACAATAATTTCTCCACCAAATAGACCATTTCTTTGCAGGATTCATACCAGAGTACTGTTTCCTAGTACATTTCTTTTTTTTTTTTTTCCTTTAAATTTTTATTTTGTTGATATACAATGTGGTTGATTATTATGGCCCATCACCGAAACCTCCCTCCCTCCTCCCTCTCCCCCCTCCCATCCAACAATGTCCTTTCCGTTTGCTTGTTGTAACAACTTCAAAGGATTGTAGTTGTTATATCTTCTTCCCCCCCCCGCCCCCTGTTTTTTTTTGTGTGTGTGTGTGTGTTTGTGGGTAAATTAATTTGTTTATTTTTTTTTAGCTCCCACCAATAAG
>NW_007727620.1:320356-328253 GCF_000696425.1 Galeopterus variegatus | reverse complement strand
CCTTTCCGTTTGCTTGTTGTAACAACTTCAAAGGATTGTAGTTGTTATATCTTCTTCCCCCCCCCGCCCCCTGCCCGGTTATTTTTTGTGTGTGTGTGTGTGTTTGTGGGTAAATTAATTTGTTTATTTTTCCTTTGGTTGCCCGTGCTTTTGGGGTTATTATAGCTTTGTAGTATAGCTTAAAGTCAGGTAGTGTTATGCCTCCTGCTTTATTTATGCGTGGTCTTTTATTATTCCATATAAATGTCTGGATAGTTCTTTGCATTTCTGAGAAAAATGTCATTGGAATTTTGATGGGGATTGCATTGAATTTGTATGTCACTTTTGGTAGTATGGACATTTTCACTATGTCGATTCTTCCAATCCAAGAGCATGGGATATCTTTCCATCTTCTTGTATCCTCTCTAATTACTCTCAGTAGTGGTTTGTAGTTCTCATTGTAGAGATTTTTCTCATCCTTGGTTAACTCAATTCCTAAGTATTTTATTTTTCTGGTGGCTATTGTAAATGGGCAGGCTTTCTTGACTTCTCTTTCTGCATGTTCACTATCAGAGAAAAGAAATGCTACTGATTTTTGTGTGTTGATTTTGTATCCTGCTACTGCACTGAAATCATTTATCAACTGCAAGAGTTTCCTAGTACATTTCAATAAAAGTTGAATGAGTGAATTAATATATATTGGTTTAAATCAGAGACGCTTTAAAACACTGGAAATAATATGACAATTAATGGTTAGATATATATTAAAGATAAACTTATTACTCCATATAATTTTTTCCTGAGTCTATAATGTAAGACGATACTCTTCCTTTCCAGTAAATCCTCTGGCCTACAGAATAAAGTGGTTGTTTAAAACACAGATGATGGGGGGGCCAGCCCGGTGGCGCACTGCTACAGTGCGCTGCTTGGGAAGCACAGCAGCGCTCCCGCCGAGGGTTCGGATCCCACATACAGACCAGCCGCTCACTGGCTGAGCGAGGTGCAGGAGCAAGACCGAGGGTTGCGATTCCGTTGCCGGTCCTGGTCCGGTACAGGCGCGACACTGAGGGTTGCAATCCGTTGCTGGTCACAAAAAAAGAGACAAAAAGGAAAAAAAAAAAAAAAAAAAAACCACAGATGATGGGCCGGCCTGTGGCTCACTTGGGAGAGTGCGGTGCTGATAACACCAAGGCCACGGGTTTGGATCCCATATAGGGATGGCTGGTTAGCTCACTGAGTGAGTGTGGTGCTGACAACACCAAAAACAAACAAACAAACAAACAAACAAACAAAACACAGATGATATTGTCATAGGCTGTCATAAATGGACTGCAGCTTTTCTTAGTAACCTGAAGTGATTTCAGCAAACTTAGGTGAGAAATTATTTCAAAACTCATCCCCAAATCATCCCCCTTTTAATTTTTTTTTTTTTTTTTTTTTTTTTGTTTTTTTTTCTTTTTTCCGTGTCCGGCAATGGATCGCAACCCTCAGTGTTGCCCCCGTACCGGACCAGGGACCGGGGACCGGCGACGGGATCGCAAGCCTCGGCGTTGCTCCCGCGCCTCGCTCAGCCAGTGAGTGGGAGCTGGTCTGTACGTCGGATCCGAACCCTCGGACGGGAGCGCCGCCGCGCTTCCCAAGCGGCGCAGTATCCAGTGAGCCACCGGGCCAGCCCCCCCTTTTTATTTTTAATATGAGTATATTCTTTGCCTGTGACTAAAAAGGACTTGAAATATTAATATTTATATAATGTAGCAGGGAGAGCTAAAAAAATCCCTTTATGCTAACAAAATTATTGTAACTGAATATTACATTTTGTTCTGAGTTACTGATAACCCTGGTATAAAATAAAATATTCAAGTTTTCCCCTTTTCTAAAACAATAACAATTTTAGTGGGAAAGGAAAGGGACGGTTCTGAAGTTTTACCTTTCAGTTTATCAAGTTAAATCAACCTGGTCGGTCCATTTCTCAAAAGGTAGGTAAGAAGGTTGATATAAAAAATATGCATTTTATAACACCAAGGTCAAGGGTTCAGATCCCCATACTGGCCAGCTGCCAAAATATATATATATATATATATGTGTGTGTTTATATATATTTATGTGTGTGCATATGTATATATAAATATAAATATACACAAGCACATATAAATGCATAGTACTGGCCAGCCACCCAGAAAATGAAAATACAAACATTAGCAAACTGTTTGAAAATCTTTTTTTTTTTTTTTTTTTTTTAATAGGATGACCGGTAAGGGGATCTCAGCCCTTGACCTGGTGTTGTCAGCACCACGCTCAGCCAGTGAGCAAACCGGCCATCCCTATATAGGATCCGAACCCGTGGCCTTGGTGTTATCAGCACCGCACTCTACCAAGTGAGCCACGGGCCGACCTGAAAATCTTTTAATTAATTTATTTTTTGGTGGCTGGCTTGTACTGGAATTGAATCCTGGGCCTTGATATTATCAGTACCATGCTCTAACCAGCTGAGCTAACTGGCCAAATTTAAATGTCACACATATAAGAGAAAAATGCACAAATCATAAGGTATAACAATTATTTTTAAAAAGTGAAACATAAACCACATGCCAGAGGTCCCCCACCTTTTCCTTCCTAATGACTCTACTCCACTTTCTTCAAAGGCAACATATTTTTACTTTCAATACCATAGAGTACTTTTGCCCGTTTTTCAATGTGATGTACATGGAATGATACAGCATGTATTCTTTTGTGTTTGGCTTTTTTCACTAACACTGTATTTGTAAGATTTGGCCATTCTGTTTTGGGTAGAAGTAATTCATTCATTTTCACTGGTGTGGCTATAAACTTGCATTTTACTGACAATAATGTTGAGCACCTTTTTGAATGTTCTCTGACCATATGAAGATCCTCTTTGGCTTTTTTTTTTGTTTTTTTAGCAGCTGGCTGGTGCTGGGATCCAAGCCCTTGACCTTGGGGTTACAAGGCAGAGCTCTAACCAACTGAGCTAACTGGCCAGCCTAATAACCTCTTTTTGAAAATGCCTGAGGTCTCTTGTCCAATTTTTTATTGAATTGTTTTTCATTTTTAAAAATTATTTTGTAAGAGTTATTAACATATTTGATATACGAGTACTTTTCTTTTCTTTTCTTTTTAAAAAAAGATGACCGGTAAGGGGATCCTAACCCTTGACTCGGTGTTGTCAGCACTACGCTCTCCCAAGTCAGCTAACCGGCCATCCCTATATAGGGATCTGAACCCTTGGCTTTGGTGTTATCGGCACCGCACTCTCCCAAATGAGCCATGGGCCAGCCCCTACATGTATGAGTACTTTCTAAATTAATTTTGCAAATACATTCTCCCACTCTGTGTTCTCCAGACTAGGTTAGGTTCTTCTGTTCCATGTTTTCAGATAACTGTATGTTTTCTTTCTTTATGTTTCCTATTACATCTGTATTCAAATAATTTGTCTGATTATTGGTAAAAACTTGTCTCTTTGAGGGCCAGGCCACATTTGTCTTGTTGATAGCTGCATCATTCTTCAATACTTGTCCCATAAAACATAGTATAAACAATAATAAATAATAACAATAAATAATAATAATAAAAAGGATGATTTATTGAACTAAGAACTACAAATACTCAGAGTCTGCAAAATCATGTGGTTTTATTTTTATTTCCTCAAATGAATGAATATTTAGTTTTCTTACTATGTTATGATTCTCAGGTCATAACATAATTTTCTATTTTGGTGGTTGGCAGGTATAGGGACTGAACCCTGGCTTTGTTGTTATCAGCACCATGCTCTAACCAACTGAGCTAACTGGCCAGCCCCCCAACATATTAGTTTATATGTTTTTCATATCAAAGACTTCACCTGTTCTCCTGATACCCTACTCACCCAAACTTACACACATGTACAAGTTTAGGGCAATGTCCCAGGGAGAACTAGAAACCCTAGGGCAAACTTGACATATCTTCCCAAGGCCTTAATTTTATTCAAATATTTTAGTGGGAAAATTAAACAATTTAAATGGCAGGTAATTTTAGACATTACTCTTACATTAAAACAAACACAGATATAAAGATATTCTAACTAACTGAATTTTTTAGATTACACAGGAGTCTTGAGTCACTTCAAAGTCTATCCCCACCCCCTTGGCCACCATACTTGCTTGGCCATTGAGACTCCTTTGGTGGAAAAGACTGAAAAACCGGGGCTGGCGGGTTAGCACAGTTGGTTAGAGTTGTGTTGATAACACCAAGGTCACGGGTTTGGATCCCCTTACTGGCCAGCTGCCAAAAAAAAGGAAAACAGTGAAAAGCTTCAATAATGATGGGGAATTAATGAAGTGTTTCAGTTGGGTGGCACTGTTTCAATTTACACTTTAGGAGGATAATTTTTTTTTTTTTTTTTTTAAAAAGATGACCGGTAAGGGGATCTTAACCCTTGACTTGGTGTTGTCAGCACCACGCTCAGCCAGTGAGCGAACCGGCCATCCGTATGTGGGATCCGAACCCAGGGCCTTGGTGTTAGTAGCACCGCACTCTATCGAGTGAGCCACGGGCCGGCCCCTAGGAGGATAATTTTTTTTTTTTTTTAAAAAGATGACCGGTAAGGGGATCTTAACCCTTGACTTGGTGTTGTCAGCACCACGCTCAGCCAGTGAGCGAACCGGCCATCCGTATGTGGGATCCGAACCCAGGGCCTTGGTGTTATTAGCACCGCACTCTATCGAGTGAGCCACGGGCCGGCCCCTAGGAGGATAATTTTGGCTTGCAATACAGAAGATAAGTTAGAGGGGGTGGGTAGAGATGCATTGGAGGGAGGCAAATCATTAGGAGACTATTACAATAATTCAGGTGAGAGATAAATTGACTTGACTTTCAACACAGGACACAGAGGAAAAAAGGCACCAAGTTTTGGTTTTTTTTTCATTTTATTGTTTTAAGGTTTCTAATTTTATTAAGTACTCACTATAATACCCACTTGTGATCTAATAACATCACGTAAACATCTAGTTATTGATCTGTTTTATGCCTGTATAAATAACATACATATGTGATAAAGATAAATAAAAACATGAATGAATTTTACTATTATGCAATTCTTTATATTTGCAAAAGCATAATAGACTTTAATATATTCAAAATTAGACTATATTATTTAGTGTGTATCAATTTGCTGCATTGTGCATATTTTCAAGACATTTACATACAAGTATTGTCTGAGGTGATCAGGAAAGTAGTTCACATTACATATAAGCTTTAAGGGGAATCTACGTATCCTATTACACAGCCTTCTGTTTCCTGCAATTAGTTTTTGTTTTTTTTCAGTTGAGATTTTGGTTTTTGTTTTTCTTTTTTTTTGGCAGCTGGCTGGTACAGTGATCTGAATGCTTGACCTTGGTGTTATCACACTGTGCTCTAACCAAATGAACAAACCAGACAGCCTTAACTGTGGTTTTTTATTGGATCTAGATAAATTAATATATGATATAGATGAAATATTAATTTTCATTGGAATTTACAATAAGTAGGTATTTTGATACATTAGGGACAAAACACTGTCCTCTGGGCCACGAAGCCAGGTGATTTTCTTTTTTCTTTAACCGACTGGTGGGTACAGGGGGACCTGAACTCTGGACTTTGGCGTTATCAGCACCATGCTCTAACCAACTGAGCTAACCTGCCAGCACAGTTAATTTTCTTGTAGGCTTACTTCAATTTTCAAGACTATAAAGCACTTAGATTCACACAGTGCTTTACAGCTTTTGATATATATATATATATATATATATATATATATTTTAAAGATGACCGGTAAGGGGATCTCAACCCTTGGCTTGGTGTTGTCAGCACCACGCTCAGCCAGTGAGCAAACCGGCCATCCCTAGATAGGATCCGAACCCGCGGCCTTGGTGTTATCAGCACCTCAGTCTACCGGGTGAGCCTCGGGCCGGCCTACAGCTTTTGATATATTTTGACATTTACATTGTTCCTTCATTTGCAAAAATGCTCGCTTAAGTTAGTATGGTTGTATATCACTCTAGTTCTTCAGGTTAAAAAACTGAGGTTCTATTTGGAAGAAAAAAACAAAAAAACAAAAAACTGAGGTTCTAATTTACTGTGTTTCACAAACGAATATTATTTGTGCAACATTATACATCTGCAAATTGTGAAGGGAATGGAGTCCGGGTTCCCAGACTTTTTATTCTGGTGCATCAGGTTCCTAGTCTAAGACAGCATGTGGCTTCGTAAGGACCTTAGCTTTTACTAGGTGTTTGACTGCAGTCATATTTCTTAATCTCTATGCTTCAGTTTTCATATTTGTAACAAGGAGATAATAATAGTACCTATTCGCTGATTAATTGTAAATAATTAGTTAATATACATAAAGCTCTTAAGACAGTGTCTAGCTCACAGTAAGCCCTAAATAAATGTTAAGTTACAGTACATATTATTTTAGCATATCCAATTGACTTGCAAGGAGAGTTCGGATCCTCATGGCGTACACATTTGGAAAATCCCCAGTTGAGTATGTATGTTATGCAAGTTCAGAAGTTTATGTACACAGCAGAACCTAAGCTTTGTTTTTATTTTATTTTTTTGCGGCTGGCAGGTACAGTGACCGAATAACCTTTGTTTTTACCTTAACAACGTAAAAAAATTGTAGCCCAGTAATCCCATTAGCCTTAGCTTAATTACCAATATTTCACTTGTCCTTACAATGCTCCTCCCAGTGAGAAATGAGTTTAAGGGTGTAGTAAGTGGACCTGTCCAGATACTACATTTTTAAAAAAGCTGAAATCAGTGTATTGGAACAGAAAACAACATATTAGTCAGCCACGGTTTGCTCACTGGTGTAAAGATCTGCCCAATCTTTCTTAGCTGGTAAAACGTTAGGTGAAACGCCTCAAGAGACCCAGCTGGGAACTCTACAGGAAGTTAAAAAAAAAAAAAGTTCGTTTTAACAAAACATCTGATGCTCAGCCATCTGTCTTTGGCAGTACAAGGTTTGTGTGGTTCCTTCTGATGTCTTGGAAGGCGGAGTTACAGAGCAGAAGCAAAAAAGTTGTAGCAAGCTAACTTATTTAAATTATCAGGGGGCTCGAAGGCACCTGCACTTAAGTTACTCTAATTCAGGCCAAACTGCTGTCAGCTCTAGCTCCTGAGGGACACCCAGCCCGATTCCTACTGGGGCCACCTTCGGGTCCCCCCATCTTAAGCGCACACCTGCGCGGGGCGGGATGTGCTCCGCGTAGGTGACTCGCATACGCGACACTTTCGCTTCCGGAGGCTAACAGGGCTTCCCTCTCCAGAGTTACTTGTAAAGGGTTGGCACGTGGACCCTCTTCGCCCACCAGTTATCTCCTATTGTGGGAGAGGCTCAGAGGCCCCGGCCACCGAGTGAAGGGAGACCGGGCACAGGACGCTGTCATCGCCGACCAGCAGCAAGCCTCGACTTCTTCGCCAGGCTCGGCTGGGCGATCCGAGGCCCCACCCATGGCAACGCCGCTCTGACGTCCGCGTGCCGGAGACCGCCATAGGCCCGCGTCGGAGCCCAGGACGACGTGTGGCGCGTGGACTACATCAGGTCCACCCCTGCGGGAACCCGGTGGGTGCTTCCGGGCAAGGTTCTGTGCACCTGTTCCTTCCTTCTGCTCAAGCATCTTCCCTGTCTGGGGAGAAAGGGACATGCCCGGCTGCAGAGAAAAAGATGTGTGACAGCGAACCTCCGCTAAGCACAGCGCGAAAGACTGAGCCCGTAGCAAGAAGGTGCCAGGCACCTTTAAGCCGTTTGCAAGTTCACGTGACTCACCGAGTGCCGGGTCCCAACGGTCACGTGAGGGCGCGCGCGCACTCGCGCAGGCAGAGCCGGCCTGCGCTGTGCGCGCGCCTTCGCCGCTGCCTCCCACCCACCCCCTCGACGGGAGGG
>NW_007727620.1:306003-320346 GCF_000696425.1 Galeopterus variegatus | reverse complement strand
AAAAGATGACCGGTAAGGGGATCTTAACCCTTGACTTGGTGTTGTCAGCACCACGCTCAGCCAGTGAGCGAACCGGCCATCCGTATGTGGGATCCGAACCCAGGGCCTTGGTGTTATTAGCACCGCACTCTATCGAGTGAGCCACGGGCCGGCCCCTAGGAGGATAATTTTGGCTTGCAATACAGAAGATAAGTTAGAGGGGGTGGGTAGAGATGCATTGGAGGGAGGCAAATCATTAGGAGACTATTACAATAATTCAGGTGAGAGATAAATTGACTTGACTTTCAACACAGGACACAGAGGAAAAAAGGCACCAAGTTTTGGTTTTTTTTTCATTTTATTGTTTTAAGGTTTCTAATTTTATTAAGTACTCACTATAATACCCACTTGTGATCTAATAACATCACGTAAACATCTAGTTATTGATCTGTTTTATGCCTGTATAAATAACATACATATGTGATAAAGATAAATAAAAACATGAATGAATTTTACTATTATGCAATTCTTTATATTTGCAAAAGCATAATAGACTTTAATATATTCAAAATTAGACTATATTATTTAGTGTGTATCAATTTGCTGCATTGTGCATATTTTCAAGACATTTACATACAAGTATTGTCTGAGGTGATCAGGAAAGTAGTTCACATTACATATAAGCTTTAAGGGGAATCTACGTATCCTATTACACAGCCTTCTGTTTCCTGCAATTAGTTTTTGTTTTTTTTCAGTTGAGATTTTGGTTTTTGTTTTTCTTTTTTTTTGGCAGCTGGCTGGTACAGTGATCTGAATGCTTGACCTTGGTGTTATCACACTGTGCTCTAACCAAATGAACAAACCAGACAGCCTTAACTGTGGTTTTTTATTGGATCTAGATAAATTAATATATGATATAGATGAAATATTAATTTTCATTGGAATTTACAATAAGTAGGTATTTTGATACATTAGGGACAAAACACTGTCCTCTGGGCCACGAAGCCAGGTGATTTTCTTTTTTCTTTAACCGACTGGTGGGTACAGGGGGACCTGAACTCTGGACTTTGGCGTTATCAGCACCATGCTCTAACCAACTGAGCTAACCTGCCAGCACAGTTAATTTTCTTGTAGGCTTACTTCAATTTTCAAGACTATAAAGCACTTAGATTCACACAGTGCTTTACAGCTTTTGATATATATATATATATATATATATATATATATATTTTAAAGATGACCGGTAAGGGGATCTCAACCCTTGGCTTGGTGTTGTCAGCACCACGCTCAGCCAGTGAGCAAACCGGCCATCCCTAGATAGGATCCGAACCCGCGGCCTTGGTGTTATCAGCACCTCAGTCTACCGGGTGAGCCTCGGGCCGGCCTACAGCTTTTGATATATTTTGACATTTAGGAAGTATTCGCAGAGTCACGTGGGATTCACGTGGGGGTCATTAAAAAAAAAAATCAGGATGCCCTTTCCAGACAGGAAATTTTTCTTTCTTTTTTTTTTTTTTAAAAGATGACCGGTAAGGGGATCTCAACCCTTGGCTTGGTGTTGTCAGCACCACGCTCAGCCAGTGAGCAAACCGGCCATCCCTAGATAGGATCCGAACCCGCGGCCTTGGTGTTATCAGCACCTCAGTCTACCGGGTGAGCCTCGGGCCGGCCTACAGCTTTTGATATATTTTGACATTTACATTGTTCCTTCATTTGCAAAAATGCTCGCTTAAGTTAGTATGGTTGTATATCACTCTAGTTCTTCAGGTTAAAAAACTGAGGTTCTATTTGGAAGAAAAAAACAAAAAAACAAAAAACTGAGGTTCTAATTTACTGTGTTTCACAAACGAATATTATTTGTGCAACATTATACATCTGCAAATTGTGAAGGGAATGGAGTCCGGGTTCCCAGACTTTTTATTCTGGTGCATCAGGTTCCTAGTCTAAGACAGCATGTGGCTTCGTAAGGACCTTAGCTTTTACTAGGTGTTTGACTGCAGTCATATTTCTTAATCTCTATGCTTCAGTTTTCATATTTGTAACAAGGAGATAATAATAGTACCTATTCGCTGATTAATTGTAAATAATTAGTTAATATACATAAAGCTCTTAAGACAGTGTCTAGCTCACAGTAAGCCCTAAATAAATGTTAAGTTACAGTACATATTATTTTAGCATATCCAATTGACTTGCAAGGAGAGTTCGGATCCTCATGGCGTACACATTTGGAAAATCCCCAGTTGAGTATGTATGTTATGCAAGTTCAGAAGTTTATGTACACAGCAGAACCTAAGCTTTGTTTTTATTTTATTTTTTTGCGGCTGGCAGGTACAGTGACCGAATAACCTTTGTTTTTACCTTAACAACGTAAAAAAATTGTAGCCCAGTAATCCCATTAGCCTTAGCTTAATTACCAATATTTCACTTGTCCTTACAATGCTCCTCCCAGTGAGAAATGAGTTTAAGGGTGTAGTAAGTGGACCTGTCCAGATACTACATTTTTAAAAAAGCTGAAATCAGTGTATTGGAACAGAAAACAACATATTAGTCAGCCACGGTTTGCTCACTGGTGTAAAGATCTGCCCAATCTTTCTTAGCTGGTAAAACGTTAGGTGAAACGCCTCAAGAGACCCAGCTGGGAACTCTACAGGAAGTTAAAAAAAAAAAAAGTTCGTTTTAACAAAACATCTGATGCTCAGCCATCTGTCTTTGGCAGTACAAGGTTTGTGTGGTTCCTTCTGATGTCTTGGAAGGCGGAGTTACAGAGCAGAAGCAAAAAAGTTGTAGCAAGCTAACTTATTTAAATTATCAGGGGGCTCGAAGGCACCTGCACTTAAGTTACTCTAATTCAGGCCAAACTGCTGTCAGCTCTAGCTCCTGAGGGACACCCAGCCCGATTCCTACTGGGGCCACCTTCGGGTCCCCCCATCTTAAGCGCACACCTGCGCGGGGCGGGATGTGCTCCGCGTAGGTGACTCGCATACGCGACACTTTCGCTTCCGGAGGCTAACAGGGCTTCCCTCTCCAGAGTTACTTGTAAAGGGTTGGCACGTGGACCCTCTTCGCCCACCAGTTATCTCCTATTGTGGGAGAGGCTCAGAGGCCCCGGCCACCGAGTGAAGGGAGACCGGGCACAGGACGCTGTCATCGCCGACCAGCAGCAAGCCTCGACTTCTTCGCCAGGCTCGGCTGGGCGATCCGAGGCCCCACCCATGGCAACGCCGCTCTGACGTCCGCGTGCCGGAGACCGCCATAGGCCCGCGTCGGAGCCCAGGACGACGTGTGGCGCGTGGACTACATCAGGTCCACCCCTGCGGGAACCCGGTGGGTGCTTCCGGGCAAGGTTCTGTGCACCTGTTCCTTCCTTCTGCTCAAGCATCTTCCCTGTCTGGGGAGAAAGGGACATGCCCGGCTGCAGAGAAAAAGATGTGTGACAGCGAACCTCCGCTAAGCACAGCGCGAAAGACTGAGCCCGTAGCAAGAAGGTGCCAGGCACCTTTAAGCCGTTTGCAAGTTCACGTGACTCACCGAGTGCCGGGTCCCAACGGTCACGTGAGGGCGCGCGCGCACTCGCGCAGGCAGAGCCGGCCTGCGCTGTGCGCGCGCCTTCGCCGCTGCCTCCCACCCACCCCCTCGACGGGAGGGTGAGGAGCGGCGGAGTGACCGGGCGTCTTCGGCCCGTGCGCGTGCGCAGCGAACAGCTGTCACCCAGTGCGGAACAAGTCTCCTAAATTTCCCAAATCTCCCTAGGCCGAAGAGCACCGTCTTCTTTCTCATCCTTCTCCTCGGGGTCGTGTTCTCGCCCTCACCCACGCGCCAGGTAACCGCTTTTCCGGAGTCCGGGGGAATGGGGGCCGTGGGGGGAGGGGCTCGGCCGGTCTTCCCGGCACTGCCCCCGTCCGCGCGGGGCAGCGGAGACGCCGGGGCAGAGACGCCCCGTCCGCAACCGTCATGCTGGGGAGGGAGCGGCCGGCCATGGTCGCCGGGGAGGGAGGCGGGAGCCAGTGATGATGCGCTCCGGCCCGTACGGGGGTTCGGTCCCCGCGCTTGCCGTTCTCCGAGGACCCGGAGTTGGGGTCGCGCTCCTTGAGGCAGGGGAGCGCGCGGGTGGTCTGGGGACGTCGGCTCCCTTCTTTTCGGCTCCCAGCCGGGTCTTCGGCGGACTCCAGGGAGGCCGGGCCTGGTGCGCTCCTCGGGGCCCACCGTTCCCGCGGACTGTCGCGACCCTCTGGGTCAGGGTGGGGGTTCCTCTCCAGACCACCGGTCGCAAGCAGCCAGCCTCTCATTCGGGTTCGTCCTCAGCCAGCGCAGCTGTTCGTTTGGTTTTTCTTTCCTCCGGCATGGGGCCATTTCTTCCTGCAGTGCACGGAGGAGCCACCGTGCGGTGTAGACAGTGGGTGCTTAATCAGTGCGAATTAGGTCGGGGCGCGTGGACTGCCAGGCACAGGAAGTGGTGTGGGGTGGGCTAGATGTGGAGGAGGGAGCCAGGCCGGCAGCGACTCCGTGCTCAGCCGGTGAAACCGCAAGGGGTCGATTCGGACGCTTTGCGCGTGGACTCGGCCCGTCTGCCCCCAACTGCGCTGGGCACGCCTGCGCCGGCCGGCTTTGGTTCTGGGCGATACTCGGGAGGAGTTTTCTCAGGTTCCTCCTTCTGGAGGAGTCGGGGCAAACTTTCTTCGCACTTGATTAAACTACCCCCGCAAGGAGATTTATCAAGCACCGCTTCGGAAGGACAGGTTAGAATCTTGGTCGGTTCACCCGGGTACGGTTGGATCGGTCCACTTAGGTTTGCACCAAACTTTGCCTTATTCCACCCACTTGAGTCTACGGTATTTAAAAAATTTTAACCCCGGGAAACTTGTCTTCGTTGTTTCTATGGTAACGGTTACTAATATTCAGATTTCGAAGTGTTTGTGGTTGAAAATTAGTGGCTTTAATTTTTAAAGGTCCGTTTTTATTGTGTAGCACTCGGTTCTCCTTTGCGATCATCATTCAAGTTTTCCTACCTCGCTAGTTTACTTGCAACCTTCCATGCTTTGTTTTGGAATGTATTACACGATTGTTCGGGTTTTTTAGGCCCTTTCCTCCCAGTTTTAGTGTTACGAAAAATTTGCACATAATCTACAGCACCCCACAAACTTGATAATACAATGAAGTTTAAATTGGAAACTTTTTTTTTGTTATTTTATTTTGTATTTTTTTAATTAACAGACTTTAAACGGTTGCTTTTCTAAAGTTAAAGGTAAAAGTTCTAAACATTGCACGTGCGCAGATGCTTTTTAAATATTTATTAATTAATTTTTTTGTGGTGGCCGGTCGCTACTGGGATCCAAGCCCTTGACCTTGGTGTTATAACACCGGGCTCCAACCAACTGAGCTAACAGATGCTTTTTAAAAAAAAAGTTAATCATTCTGTAAGAATGAAGATTTTCAGAAGAGTTCTTTGGATTTAAATTTCAATATGGATGAAAATCAAGTAAATGGAATTATTTTCTGAACACCTTCACTGAATCACCCAACGCTAGGTTAGGTGTCCCTGGGGTATAGTCTATGAATCCTTTTATTTTCTCATTGTTTTGTAATTGCCTCTTGACTGTTTTTTCTCCCCTACTAGAACATTGGAGCCTTGAGGACAGGGTTTTTTTTGTTTTTATTTCCTTAGTTGTATTTCCAGTAATTTGCCTGATATACTCAAAACATCCTCTCTTTCTTTCTTTCAATTCAATGGTTTTTAGTATATGCATAGAATTGTGCACCCATCACCACAATCAGTTTTAGAATATTTTAAATACCCTCAAAAGAAACCCTGTTCCCATTAGCAGTCCTTGCCCATTTCCCTCCAAATCCCTCGCCCTCCAGCCCTAGGCAACTACTAATTTATTTTCTGTCTCAGTGATTTGCCTGTTCTGGTCTTGTCATATAAGTGGAGTTTTACACTATGTAGTCTTTTGTGAAGATTCATCCATGTTGCTGCCTATATCAGTACTTCATTCCTTTTTAATGGCTGAATAATATTCTATTCTATGGATTTATCACATTTTGTATATTCTTACATCAGTTGACGGACATTTGGGTTGTTTCCACTTTTTGGTTATTATGAATAATGCTGCTGTGAATTTTCGTGAACTAGTTTTTGTGTGGATATATGTTTTCTTTATTCTTGGGTATATACTAGTAGTGGGGAGTGGAATTGCTGGGTTAAAGTTCTCTTGCATGAATGTATGAGCAAGGAGGGATAGGTAGTCTCAAGGACTTTGAGGGGCCTGTTAACCTTTCCCTGCTCTACTGCCAAGTCTACTTCTAGAGAACAGAATTCCCTGTCAGGCTTTGTCCTGTGGCTAGTGCTGTGTTTTCCTTTGCTGGATGTCATTAACATCATCTTTTTCTGTTAACACTGTCTCTCTTCGTACTGCTCATGATTATTCCCTTGATATTCATTTATTTGTTATATATTTATTGGGGATATAGTAATAAAACATGTACATTCCATACTATCATTTAGCTCAATGTCTAATGCAGATCTCTCAATCTTTAAAAATTTGTTTACTTTTGTTAGATATTGATATTTAAAGCTCCTCCCCCAACCCCCGTTTCTGATGTGAAGTTCTTGGGAGGTGTGCATAGTTAAGGTCATTGTATTCTTTTAATCCCTACCAATCTATGTTTTGTGGAGCCTCAAATATAAATTTAAAATATTGGCTCATTGTCCTTTTTGCTCCCCCACCCCCCTGCCCTTTGGGAGTTACTGATATTTTGGAGAAGATGCTGATCTTCTAAATCCACGTTTGCTGGGCCTAATCCTTTCCCCACACAGCTTTCAGAATAATCCCTTCAAGGAGCCTATCCACCTTGCTCCTCCTTCAAGGCGTCTTTCCCAGAGGAATAAGACCTAACTCAGCTCCGCCCGTATGGCTTTGCCCAGCCTATCTTCTTCCAGCCAAACTCATCTTTCTCCCCGGTTCCCTGGATGGGCTTCATACCCTGCTCACACTCTTGTTTCCTCTGGCTAGACTGCTGCCTTATCCTGCGCTTCTTTGTCTGGTTAATTCCATTTCATCCTTCAGAAAGCTCAACTCAGTTGTCACTTCTTCAAGTTAGTCCTCCCTTAATCCTACACACTTGCCATAGCAACATTCTGTAATCTCCTTCATAGTCTAAACACTCACACTTCTACTTTTGTATCCCTCTCCTCTCCCCATCCCTATGAATACACAGAGAAAGGTCCACAGAAAATATTTACAGTGGTTAGTTACTTTTGGGTATTGACAGTGGTTAGTTACTTTTGAGCAATGAAATTGTGGATAATTTGGTTCTTTCCTGTTTATGAGCATTTTCTGAATTTTCTCCTATGAATCAGTATTACTTTTGTGAACAGGAAAGAAAAGATAATAAAAATCCATGTTTGTTAGAAAATCCGGAAAACAGGAGAAGATAGAGGAAAAAGAAAAATCAGTTATTACCATTTTCATTTTGGTGAATTTCCTTCTAACAGGTTTTGTTTTGTTTTAATAACTTAGATGAAATGGTAGTATAGCTTCATCAAGCTTTTATTACATCTTGATTCTTTATCATATCACTCAGAGACTTCTAGGGAATGGTGAGGATACTTATCTTTGGTTGCCTAGATGGAATTTCTGATATTGAAATTAAGGGAATTCTTAGAAAACAGAATCTAGCACCTGAAACTGTTAGGGTGTGAGAACTAAGTATGTGCTAAATAACCGATTTCCCTTTTTTCCCTGAGAAATGTCACGATTTACATTTGTATGCTTCATAGTATAGTGCAGAGATTTCCCTTGCACAGTTTCTCATTATTTGTATTGTTTATTTTTGCTGGGTAGTTTATTCTGCATAGCAGTGGACACATTTCTTCAATAGATTAACACCTACTATGTGCTATACACTGTGTTAGGTGTGGCTCATACAGCAGTAAACAAAATAGACAAGTGAGTCGTCAGGATTTCATGAAAGGATTATTTTAAGAATATGAATATTTAGTTACACTATAATATTTTCAGATACACAGTGGCTTCAGCTGCTATGGTATTTATGAACTGCTACTGTATAGAGTCTTTAAAATTTATTTTAGATTTTGTTGGGTTTGTGTTTATTACATATTACTGTGGGTGGATATTTAAGGAGCAGAATCAATGTGTCATCAAAGCCCTTTTGCTAATGACTTCGTTTTTGATATCTCCATCTAGTTGGGGGTGTTAATTTGGCATCTCCCCTTGTTAACTATAATAAACAGAACTGTGATCTTTCCTCTCAGCTCCGCTTCTCGGGAACTTTTCATGCATTTCATCCCATCTCATTGCTCACTCAGGAAACTCACTAGTTATCCCAGACACTTCATGGTTCCGCAGCCCTCATATCCAAACCATCACGAAAACTTGTTACTTGTGTTTCAGAAGTGTATATGCTATCAGTGCACTTGTTTCCATCTACAGTACATAATCCCCCTATCTACTCCAACCTTCTTCCAATCTCCCACTTGATGACCTTTTAAAATGCAAATTGGAGCAGTCTCAATGGCCTCAGGGCATTTAGCACTCCTGCACTATCTCTTCCTATCCCAAGCTCCCACTAAACCTTATCTATTCTTTTTTTCCTTCTTTCCTGGATTTTAAGCCTTATCTAGATGCCTCTACTTTTCTTCTCTGCCCACTGGCTTTTCTTTTCCTTGAACTGTACAGGCCCTTCCCAAATGTGCTGTTATTGGCCAGGCTGACTTTTCCTCCCATTTTCCTCCTTTCCATCTCTACCTGAATGTATTCCTTAGAGAACGTGACCTGTCACCCATTCCTCTTCCCCAATCTAAATTGGCCTTCCCAATGATAATCTAAATTACCTGTACTTTTCCATAACACTTAGTACAGTTTATAATCGTCTATTTATGTGACTATTTGGTTGTCTCTAAACTGTAAGAACTTTCCAAGGGCAGGGACCAAGTATTTTTGTTCACTTAACATCACACTGGCACCCTGTGGCCTCACCAGCACTACAGTATAGGTGTTCAATAAACATTTGTAGAACAAATCAATGACTTTTATTTATTTTTATTTTTATTTTTTTAAAAGATGACCGGTAAGGGGATCTCAACCCTTGGCTTGGTGTTGTCAGCACCAGGCTCAGCCAGTGAGCAAACCGGCCATCCCCATATAGGATCCGAACCCGTGGCCTTGGTGTTATCAGCACCGCACTCTACCGAGTGAGCCACGGGCCGGCCTAATGACTTTTACATATGCGAAAAAATTAAAGGAACTGTAAAACCAGAAAACACAGTAGGAAATATATTTTACCTTAACAAACACACACACACAAAAAAAATTGAAAGAAAACTTTCACAAAATAGTATCTTAACCACCTATGCTATACCCTGATATTTTCTATTTTGTTTTGTATCACATGTTTTAAAAATATTGATACAACCTACTGCATTGGGTAGAGCACTGCAGTTTGAACAGCACACCAAGGAAAATGCCTCATTTCCATCAGCCACCTTCTTAGAAACACAATTGCTATTTTCTCTGTCTTGTCTAATAGGAAATATAGGTATACCTTTATTTATTTATCTGTTTTGACAGTTGGCCAGTAAGGGGATCCGAATCTGTGACCTTGGTGTTATAAAGCTGCACTCTAGCCACCTAAGCTAACTGGCTAGCCACAAGTATTGCTTTAAATACTATACTCCCTTCCCCTCATTAAAAGAAATGACTAGTTTTACATAGAAGTTCTGGCCTGATCTTATGTAGCTGCCCATAGGAGGTTGCTAAGGTCAGTTTGAGAAAATCTGAACCTAACCCTGCCTTAGGTCTTATCTTGCAGGTCTCTCTGGGCCACTGGTAAGCCAGTAATCTTCTGCCTGACTTGACTGAGCTCATTTCAGGTATGTGGTCAGTCACTGAATTTTAAGGCTGGCCTCTCATTAGCTTCGTGTTCTCAATTTGATACTAACCAAATTCCAAAAATGATAATGGACATCAAGGCTAACCAGTAAGTGTTTGTGAAAGTATGAATTAAGGAGCCTGACTAGGTGATGGTGCCATATTCACTGAGTCACTGGAGCTGTGGCTTTCACAACTGTTCACTCACCAGAACTCCTGGAAGGAAGGCTCTGGGGTTTTTGGTCCCACCATGAAATATTGATCTCTTATAATCGATTTTGCTAAGTGCCTAGCAATAGGGCTGTTTTGACTGAACACTTTGCTGTAATATTTGCAACTTGGGAGAATATTTTAAAAAGTTGGAAAGTTCCCAAGCTGCCTATGTTTAATTAAAAAAAGCAGTATACAGTATAATATAGATTGTATGGTCCCAATTGTGTTTAAGCATGTTTGTAAATGTGTGTATGTTTAGAAAAAAGACACCAGATTATTAATTTTATTGGTCTTGGTGGTGGGATTGTTTTTATGAGTGAACATTCCTTCATTTAACAGAAAGACTCAGTTAAAAAAAATAAATTTTCTATACATTAACGTGTATTTGCAAATAGGGAAAATAACAGTTATTAAAATGTTGATTAGAGCCCAGGTTTCTTCTAGTGGCTGTGTTTTGGGGACCCCTGCCAGGTGTGACATATATTTGACCATCATGCTGTATAATCTTGTCCTGCATAGTGACCTATGGTCTGCTCCTGGCCTCCATCACTTTCCTTCCCTACCTAAGTGATTGAAGCCTCACTAGCCTTGTTTTTCATCTTGTTGCTCATAGGATTCCATTTCTCCCCTGCCCTGCTCGAGCAGGTTGATGGATGTTCACTGTGGTTGCCCATAGCTTGATAGTTTGGGAAGTCTTTATATCCCTTATTAAACTCTACTGTCTGGTTGGCCAGTTAGTTCAGTTGGTTAGAGTACAGCCTTATAACACCAAGGTCACGGGCTTGGATCCCCTTACTGTCTAGATGCCAAAACAACAACAACAAAAACCCTGTTGTCTGGCATGAGGTGACGGGTTGGAGAAGGTTTTGGGTGAATTAGTGAATATACAGGTGATATCTTCTTTCTATTAAATTTGGAAAATGTCTAGCTAAGTAATGGGACTTATGAAGGAAACATATTGATAGTTTAAATGTGTAATCATCAGTAAGTTTTCCTAAACCTGTGTTTGAAATTTTTAGTTTTTTAACACTCAAGACTTAGTAGATTAAATTAAATATTTAAATATATATGAAAACTGTAATTGATAACTGTATGAAAAGCTATCATTCTAAATATTGAGTTGCTATTAACTGGAGAAGGAATGGGGAAACTTGAAATTGGAGAGAAATGTCAAGAGTTAGGACAGTTAGCACAGATAGGACCTTTGGGGGTGTGTGAGGGGGGAGGTGGGCATTTTTAGGGGGGCGTTATAGTCCTGTTCTCATTTTCAGCGTTGCATGTTGAGAAATCTGAATTTTTCCCATTGAACCAGAGTATGAGGCATTGGAGGATTACTGTTCCCGGTATTCCTAATCAAACTCACAAGAACTAGAACCTGGCTCTGAAGCATGCATGTCTGCTCTTCAGGGCTTTTTCTAGAAACTCTTTGTCCGTGGGAAAGCACATGAGTGATTACACATTGTTTCGTGACAGGGAGGTCCCAGCAGATGGAGATGGGTATGGTTGAACAGGGTGTTTTCACCTGCTGGGCTTCCCTGACTCTCAGGAGTATTATTCTCTGCTCATCAGAACATTCTTCCCTTCCAGTACATTTTCTCCCATTGAATAAGGTTAAAAAAGCACATAAGGCTGGCTGGTGAGCTCAGTTGGTTGGACCGCAGTGTTATAATACTGAGGTCAAGGGTTCAGATCCCCATACTGCCCAGCCACCAAAAAGAAAAACACACAAAAAGAAGCAGATCAATTCCTTCACTGTGGCTCCCTCTTTATCTCCATCTAAGTTGTTTTTGCACAGGACATTTGCTTAAATTCCAGTTCTGAGGACATGCCTTTTGTCTGTGATCATAACTATCTTGTTGCTTCTGTTCTGTTCTGTACTGGGAGTCCATCAGATACTTAGTAATAGATCTGCAACAAAACCAAAGCCACTTTAGACCAGCCCAAGTACAAAATGGTGCCGCCCACCTCCTCCCCTCCCGTCCCCTTCCCTCTTCCCTTCATGAGAAGCCTCCTGACTTAAACAGAAACCCCTTTTGCTTCTGCAAGGACGCAGTTCTCCACCAAGATCCACATTAGCATAATGACCCTCCTTGATGGAATCAGCCAGCCCTTGGCGCACTATATAAGCTCTACCACCCCCACACCTGGTGCTGTCCTTCATTTTCAGGGCAGCCCTGGGCCCTGTGCCACTCTGAGCACAGCCCGGCAGATTTCTTTCTTTAATAAAGCTTGAACTTGAATGGTACCCGGCATCTCGGCTCACTTTCTTTCACTTAGCATGGTCAGAGCCACCTTGATGACAGATGGTATAGTATAGGCTTTTTTTTTTTTAAGCTTATCTCACTCATTTTTTTATCTGTTTAACCTCCCCCCCCCCCAAAAAAAAAAAAAAAACCCGGGCCGGCCCGTGGCTCACTCGGTAGAGTGCGGTACTGATAACACCAAGGCAAGGCCCCGGGTTCGGATCCCACATAGGGATGGCCGGTTCGCTCACTGGATGAGTGTGGTGCTGACAACGCCAAGTCAAGGGTTTAGATCCCCTTACCGGTCATCTTTTAAAAAAAAAAAAAAAAAAACCCAAAAAACAAAAAAAAAACCCTTGCCTGAAATTTGAGCACTTTACTGACACCTCTACCTCAGTCTCTCGCTGACATTCAGGCAGCTTTTAGCAGGAAGAATCTGGCCCTGTGATAGGTAAATTCGTTTTTCTTTCCTTTTTTGATAATTTTACCTATCTATTTATTTTTTTGTAGCTGGCCCGTAGGGGGATCCGAACCCATGACCTTGATGTTATAACACCATGCTCTAACCAACTGAGCTAATCGTCCGGGTCTATTTATTTATTGTTTATTTAAATTTTAAAAATTCACTTTATATAAATGTATGTAATAAATATTTATTATTTTTGAATAAGCAGTTCAAGGTTTACAACAAGATATAAAGTTCAGAAGGTATAAAAGTATAAAAAATATATATTCTTATGGTCTTCAGGCAGCTGTTTCCTCCCTTTGTTCAAACACTGTTAAAGAATTTCTTTTAGGGCTTTCTAGGAGTACTCTAAGCATATGTGTGTATATGTATACATTTTTTACACAAATTACAGTTTCTGTACATATTGTTATGAACTTTTTTTCATTTGGAGGTGATTTTATAAATATCAGTACATACAGAGCTCCCTACATGTGGTTGCATGGTATTCCACTGTAAGTATGTACCATAATTTATTTAACCAGTGCAATATTACAAGTCAGGTAGATTGATTTTATTCCTACACAATGATCTATGTATTCATGTACCATTACCTCAATGTTTTCATTGTTTTAGTTTTATATTATGTTTTCAGAATTTTTGAGGCTATTCTTGTTTATCTTTCCTCATTATACAGTGTTTTCTTTAGAGTCAATATGTCAAATTACAAAAACTTATTGATAGTTTTATTAGGAATGTGCTTAGATTACGGACTAACCTAGAGAAATATTTTTAAGATGTTGTGTTTTACTGACCAAGAATGTGGTATGCTTTTCATTTGTCGTCTTTAATTCCTTAAATAGGATGTATATATATATATTTTTTTAAAAGATGACTGGTAAGGGGATCTTAACCCTTGGCTTTGTGTTGTCAGCACCACGCTCAGCCAGTGAGCAAACCGGCCATCCCTATATGGGATCCGAACCCGTGGCCTTGGTGTTATCAGCACCACACTCTCCCGAGTGAGCCACGGGCCGGCCCTAAATAGGATATTTTAAAGGTATCTTTACACAGATCATTCATATTTCTTAAGTTTATTCCTTTGTATTTTATTTCTTTAATTTGGGACAATCTCAAACTTTTAGAAAATTGCAATTACGGTACAAAGAACTTTTATTTCCTTGAAAAAAATTTTTTTTTGTCTTTTTCGTGACCTGTAAGGGGATCGCAACCCTTGGTGTGGTGTTGCCCAGACCGCGCTCAGCCAGTGAGTGCACTGGCCATTCCTATATAGGATCTGAACCCGCGGCGGGAGCGTCACTGAGCTCCCAGGCCGCACTCTCCCGAGTGCGCCTCAGGCTCGGCCCATTCCTTGAAAATTTTGAGAGTAAGCTGCCTCATGCCCCATCACTACTCAGTAACTGAACATGTATTTCCTACAAAGACATTTTCCTATGTAACCACAGTATATCCATCAAAATCAAGAAATTAGCATTGATGCAATACTGTCATCTAATCTTTAGATCCTTCACATTTCACCATTTTTTTTTTTTTTTTTTTTTTTTTTTTTTTTTTT
>NW_007727620.1:289531-305807 GCF_000696425.1 Galeopterus variegatus | reverse complement strand
TTGACTTGGTGTTGTCAGCACCACGCTCAGCCAGTGAGCGAACCGGCCATCCCTATATGGGATCCGAACCCGGGGCCTTGGTGTTATCAGCACCGCACTCTCCCGAGTGAGCCACGGGCCGGCCCAACATTTCACCATTTTTAATAGTCTTTAATGTTCTTTGTAGCAAAAGTATCCAGTCCAGAATGATACATTGCATTTTCTTCTTTTCAGGTGTTTTCATCATCCTTTAGTCTCAAATACTGATATTCATGATCTTGATTTTCATCATCTTGACACTTGAAGATTACAGATGACTTATTTTATAGACTGTCCCTTAGTTTTGGTTTGTCTGACGTTTTTCATGATTAGATTCTTGAGGCATTTTGGGCAGGAATATCACAGAGGTGATGCTCTCTTTTCACTGCATCTTACCAGGTGGCACACAATTTCATTTTGTCCTTTTACTGGAAATATTTACTTTGCTTGATTGAGATAGTCTTTTATGCTTTTCTGCTCTAAAGTTACTCTTCCTTTGAAAAACTATAAATAACTTGTCCTGGTCATGCTTTCAATTTATTTATTTATATCAGTTTGGACTTATGGTTTCTTGTTTCATTCAGTAAGTTATTATCTGTTAATACTATTATTTATATTGATGCTCAAACGTCATAGGTTTGTCTCATGGGAACCCGTGAAGCACTGGATTCTGTGTTCTTTTTACATATCCCGTCATTCTTTGAACACTCCCTTCATTTCTGGCACAGTGAGATATCTAGGCACATCTTGAATTTTGCTTACCCCAGATATTTAGAAGCTAAGATCTAGATGCTTATTGTTATTTAAGTGTTGCTCTTAGGCCCTCTCAGTGAATAGAACCAGAGAATGTTTATGTTCATATATACATTTATGTGTGTGTATATTTACTTATCTATCTATACACACACACACACACAAAGAATTACATAAGAAATATGTACTAATAGTTTATTATTTTAATGTACTTCTGGATTTCGCTTGCTCATTTTTTTTTTTTGGTGGCTGGCGGGTATTTGCTCATTATTAGAAACTTCATCACTATTAAAATTGGTCTGCAGTTCGTTAGGGCCATTTAAAAAGTTTTGTTACTCATTTTAGGCTTGCTTCTTAAGAAAAGATTTCAAAGCTTGCTATTTTTTCTCTGTGATCTGGGACAGCTTAAATAACATTGGATTATGTTTCTTAAAAATTGGACAGAATTCCTCTGTGAAACCATCTGGGCTTGGTGCTACAGATTTGTTCTTCATTTAGTGGGCTTTAGTGGTTGTTTTTGTGGCAGCTGGAGATCCTAGGAAAGAGGTCAGTTACATTTGGGACCTGGGTATGGGGGGTACTGAACTTACAATCAGTTCATTGCACCTACTTGCTGTCTGACCGTAGGAAAGTTATTTACATTTAAGTCTTAGTTTTATCATTTCTCAAATGGGAGTAATCACAGCCTGCTAATCTCACAGAGAACTTTTAAGAATGAAGATGAAGTAACATGTTAAAGTATAGTAAAGAACCAAGCAAATGCAAGGCTTTTTTTAAAGAAAAGTTTCATTTTATTTATTTATTTATTTATTTATTATTATTATTTTTTAAAAAGATGACCGGTAAGGGGATCTTAACCCTTGACTTGGTGTTGTCAGCACCACGCTCAGCCAGTGAGCGAACCGGCCATCCCTATGTGGGATCCGAACCTGGGGCCTTGGTGTTATCAGCACCGCACTCTCCCGAGTGAGCCACGGGCCGGCCCATAAGAAAAGGTTCATTTTAATGTAAGTATTCAAAGAGTTGTCAATGAGAATAGCTCTCCGTGTCATACCCCCAAGACCAGGCAAATGGAGAAAGAAAAATTATGAACCAGTCAAACCAAGTATGTCCTAGGTAGTTCATTTCATGAATATTAATGAGGATTTGATCTTGTATTTATTAAAATCATATATATATATATATATATAGGTGCTGGCTGGTGCAGAGATCCACACCCTTGACCTTGGTTTTACCAACATCACACTCAACCAACTGAGCTAACTGGCTAGTCCTTATTAAGACCATATTAATCAAGGAAAAACTTTGGGTAACAGACTGTGATTTTACTTTGTGCTTGTATCATGATTGTATTTGTGTTTAATGTAAGTTTGTTAAATATCTGAGACTTTGAGGAAAATTACACTTGTCTGGTAGACCTTGAAAATACTACTATGTGTTTGCATGCCAAGGAAGCTTTGTATTGGTATCAGGATTAAGAGAATAAGATCAACATACCTGTGCAAAACATTGCATTTAGGATGAAAATATACCAAATATGTCTCTTAAGCTTGGACGTTTTGACAGTTAGTTATCAAAAAATGTGCACATTGCCACAGTTCTCTAAAATAGTATTTCTTGCATACATTAATAATGAAAAAAGCAAGGATGATCAGATTACTGAGTCTGATGTTTCTTTAACTTTGTTTCAGTATAGCCAATACCACGTATGGTTTATGCGATTATGAGTTTTTAGGAACAATTTCAAAGTGTGCATATGAAATTGCCTTTGAATATGTTTTCAAAGTATTTCAAATTTTAGATGTTTTTAATCTTTGAAACTAAGAATGTGTAATTTACATTGCCTCCCGTGAGTTGTTCTCGCAGGCCTAAATAGATTGGGTAGTCTACAGTGTAAAGGTGAGACGGTTTCACTTTAGAGCTGGTGGAAGCAACGGGGCTGCGTACGCAGGTGCGCGGACAGGACAGCGCAGTCCTCAACCGGCCGAGGAGCTTGCTGCCCGGCGAGCGCGGGCAAGCCTGCCTGCGGCGGGGTGGGGCGGGGCAGCGCGGGCTGGTGTTGCATCCGGACCTGGGAGACTCAGGTAGCTCCTTGGGGTGCCTCTGCTGTCAGTAATGCAAAGATTCTTCCTTCTGCTTCAGCTGGGCACATCTCTAGGGATTGTTGGGCGGAGTCTTAGGATGTTATTGTGGTCTTCCTCACTTTATCTTTTCTACAGTGGGTGTAGTTGTTTCAATAGTCAATGCCTATGACTTACATTTTTGAGATTACTCTCTTTACCTCTATAAGAAAGTTTTCTCTTTTCTTCTTATTGCCTCCAGGTCCTTGAAGTTAAATAATTTTTTTCTTGAATTATTAAAATTTATTTTGCTGTTTAGGGTCAGATGATCAGAGTCAGATTTACTAAAAATATCAATATTATACTAATTATAACATTAATAAAAATTAGAACTTTAATGAAGTATGTAGAAGAGTGGAGTGAGCCTATGAGAAGTACAAAATGCCCTACTGTACCACTAGTGCGTATTGCAAATATCTTTAATTATTCAATACTGGTTAGTGAGATACTTGATATTCACTCACAGGGCACATATTAAATTAAAATCATAAATGATGAACACAAGTATACTTGATATTTCTTCCAACATATAGTATAGGAAAAACTGATATATTTGTTTAATGTTTCTCCCAAGGAGTTAAATAATTTTACCTAGCAAATTCTTTGATAAATCCTTGTATTTAGCTATAGAAGCAGAGAGTTGTCACTTGAGTGTATGAATTATTTAGGAGGGAAATTTAGAAAGGACAAAACCTGTATGCTCTGGAGGAAAATGATGGGACTACTTATCTTGAATGTAAAGCTGAAGAATTTGAAGTTAAAGTGGTTTGCAATTGAACACCATTTTATACTCAGAGAACGGCTCGTTAAGAATGTTACATTTGGAGGGCTGGTCGGTTTGCGCCCTTGAGAGAAAGTGGTTCTGTTAACAAGGAGCTCATGGGTTCGCATTCCCCCACCAACCAGCCGCAAAAAAACGAACAAAAAAACCCCAGAATGTTACGCTTGGAAGGTTCATCTATCTAGGTGGAGGTTGTTGGGGTCTTGTGGAATTAAAAGCAGGGAAACCAGGGGGGTATTGATAAAATAAAGGCTTAGGGCCGGCCCGGTGGCGCACTGCTACAGTGCACCACTTGGGAGCGCGGTGGCGCTCCCGCCGAGGGTTCGGATCCCACATACAGACTGGTTCCCGCTCACTGGCTGAGCGAGGAGCGGGTGCAACACCGAGGGTTGCGATCCCGTTGCCGGTCCCGGTCCGGTACGGGCGTGACACTGAGGGTTGCGATCCGTTGCCGGACACGAAAAAAGACAAAAAGGAAAAAAATAAAATAAAAAAAATAAAGGCTTAAACTTGTAAGGGTTGTACTAGTTTTTGTGAGTCTAAATAATCAGTTCCTTCTATCCCTTTGCTCTCACTTCCTCTCTTTCCTAACTTGGGGCCATGGAGGAACTTAGAGGTCATTTAGCCCACTAGTTCCCAGACTTTCAGATTTGAAAATATACGTTGTACTGACTTAGGTTTGCCAACTTTGATTTTCTTCCAAAATAAGAATTATTAAAGAAAACTTAACTTCTGTGCTGTTTCTGTCCAAAATACACCAACCATGTAGAAAGGGTATTCTCTAAGAATCAAAGGTGGAACTTTTTAACAAACCAGAGCTCTTTTATTCCTGTTTTTCTGTGGACTGGTAGAATCACTGCTCACCAGTGTTTAGTAACACTGAACTTGTTTAATTCCCTAAGTTTAAGGGTTACTAAGAATTGAAGTACAGTAGGTCAGGTCACACTTTGGGGAATTGATGGAGTCACAGCTTATCCCAGGTCTGTGGCTGTGATCTAGTCCAGTGGTTCTTGACTAATTTTTGGGTCATGTGTGATGTATTTTTTAGGGTATGATGGGAGCTATAGATCCTCACCTTAGAACAATGTATATTGGGACAAAAATATTAGGAATGTAAGCGGTACAGAACTACGGATGAGACCATGTAAAATTTATGCTAGTATATTTGAATAGACAGTTTTCCAGAATAATGCAAGTTCCAAAACGGATTGAAGCAATAGTAGATATATATCATATAAGGGAATTTATTCTGTACTTACATGTCTTACCACAAAGGAAATACCAGGTTCAGATGGTTTACAGGCTAGTTCTACAAAATATTCAAATCATACTTAATTTCAGCCCTCACAAACTAAAAATTTCCCTCTTTCAGAAACACTTCCCAACTCGTTTTGTCAGTCTAGCAAACCTTAATACCAGTACCAGACAAGGAGAGTGTGAAAAAGGAAAATGACCAGCTATAGCCTCAATTATGAAAATAGATTATGAAACCTTTATTTATTTATTTATTTATTCCTTTTTGTCTCTTTTTTTGTGACCGGCAACGGATCGCAACCCTCAGTGTTGCGCCCGTACCGGACCGGGACCGGCAACGGGATCGCAACCCTCGGTGTTGCACCCGCTCCTCGCTCAGCCAGTGAGCGGGAACCAGTCTGTATGTGGGATCCGAACCCTTGGCGGGAGCGCCACCGCGCTCCCAAGCGGCGCACTGTAGCAGTGCGCCACCGGGCCGGCCCAGATTATGAAACCTTTAAAGTACCTACCTAGAGCAAACATTATTATGAAGAGGAAAGGTTAGAGGCACTCCTTTTATAGTAAGACACGATGGTCCACTGTTACCACTTCTCTTTAGCACTAAAATGTCCAAGCCAGGTCAGTAGGATAAGAAAGACAAATAAAAGGAGTAAGTCTTGAGAAGAAAAAACAAAACGTCACTATTCTCAGATAATTTTCATATGATTGTCTAGATAGAAAAGCCAGCCTCCAAAAAAAAAAATTAAAGAATCTATAAACAAATTATTGGAAATAAGAGATTATTAGCAAGGTAGCTTGCTAACTTATATGAGATCAATTTAAAAATTAATCACTTTTTAAAGAATATATTTATTTATTTTTATGATTGGGCAGCTGGCTGGTAAGGGGTTCGAACCCTTGACCTTGGTGTTGTCAGCACCACGTTCTACCATCTGAGTTAGCCGGCTAGCCCGATAATATATTTATATATCAGCAACAACAGAAAAAAAACTTTAAAAAAAAGTTATATCAAAATGAGAAATGTTCTATTTAAAATGGAGTGTATTCTGGACCGGCCCGTGGCTCACTTGAGAGAGTGTGGTGCTGACAACACCAAGTCAAGGGTTAAGATCCCCTTACCAGTCATCTTTAAAAAAAAAAAAAGGAGTATATTCTTAAAAAACAACTTCACCAAAACAAAGAGGCTGTGGAAATGTTCAAATTAAAGAATACTAGAGACATGACAGCTACATACAATCCTTAATCCTAAACTGAATCCTATGCTGGAGGGGAAAAAAATGCTATAAAGTATATTATTGGGTGACTTGACAAAATTGGAACACGGAAATTAGATGTATCTATGTTAAATTACTGGTATTGAAAACTGTACTGTCTGGCTGGCCTGTGGCTCACGCAGGAGTGTGTGGTGCTGATAACACCGAGGCCACGGGTTCGGATCCTATATAGGGATGGCCGGTTAGCTCATTGGTTGAGCGTGGTGCTGACAACACCAAGCCAAGGGTTAAGATCCCCTTACTGGTCATCTTTAAAAAAAAAAAAGAAAGAAAAAAAGAAAAGAAAACTGTACTGTGGCTATGTAAGAGAATACCCCTATTCTTAAGAAAGGCACACTAAAATTTTTAGGGGTGAAGTGTCATGATGCATACAACTTTCTCCAAATGATTCAGAAAGAAAATTATGTGTATGGAGAGAGAGAATGATAAAGCAAGTAGGGTAAATTTGTAAATTGTTAATAGATGAATCTTGGCAAAGCATATACATTTTCTGTAAGTTTGAAGTTTTTTCTAAAGACAAATTAAAAAAGTACTATTTATAATAGCAACAAAATAAACCCAAAGAGCTTTGTGATATCAGCTATTTACTTAATTTTTCTTTAACTCAAGCTCTGTTATTGATTTTATTTTGTCCTAAAGCAATGGTTGGGGGCTTGGTAGTAAGGAGGGGCTAAGGGAAAGAGCTGTAATCTGCTTAAAACTTATAAATGTGCCTATCTTGTAGGGCAGGGACTTTTCATTGAGTAAAGGCCATACATTGTCTCTCTCACATAAACCAAACCTACAGTGCAGCAACTCTCACTTTCAGTTTCTGTTTTTTAAAAGTAAAGTGAGAATTAAGACATTTGAGAAGGCATGTGAGCCAGAATTCTTCTAGGCTTTTACAAATACTTCTACCCTCTAACCTTTTACTGTTCTAATTCCCATACCTCATTTGATATTTAAAAAAAAAAATCTTTACCATGGCTTTCCAAAGGATTCCATTTTCATTTTGTAGAAACAACACTGTTGTATTCACAGTCCATCTATTTATGTAATATTTAATTATATCTCATAATGGCACAACAGGCATGAACTGGATTGGAAAAAAACACTGTTGACTTGCTAAACATACGATTCACCTGGCACTTGGATATAATTGGCATAGCCTGCTAGACTTGTGTGTGGGCATCAGTGGTGCTTTTCAGAGGGTGCATAGTATCCCTTATCTGGTTAAGCAGAGGGTGATTGAAGACTGCTACTATAGTAGGCCAGTAAGAATGAGTAGCTGTAGATGGCTGGCTAGTTTTGTTAGATGGCTCAGTTAGTAATTTTACTCAACTCTATAAAATGAATTTTGAGTCAATCAAGTTAATTGCATTGAGATTACAACAAGGAACTGATTATTAGAAAGGATTACTGGCAAAAGGCAAATGGGAATGAATAAAACCTTCGTTTATTTCACATCTGGTATTTGTACACCGGGTTTCTTTCCCAGTCACTATTGTCATCAATTTATATTTGATAATTATATCAGTCATGATTTAATTACAGGTAATAGACACTGCTCTGGTTAACTTAAGCAGAAAGGGATTTGATTTTGGGACTTAGGTGTTAAAGCATTGTTGAAGGTTGTAGGAGCTGGCATTAGGCCGGATCCGCAGGGATGTCTTCCAGAACACCATTGCAGGAGGGGGCCTGTCAAGGGAACTGTCATCTCTGCTACAAATAGAAATCTGAAGAATCAGGGTCCAGTATTATAGCACCTTGGCTGAGATATGGGGAACAGGAAGTTTTTGTTGCATCTGTTTGTTTCATGAACACCCCATCTTGGTTGTGATCCAGGGATCAGGAATAGAGCCAGAACTATTACTTCAGAGCCAAACTACCTCTGCTAGATCTGTTCTAACAAGAAGAATGCTCGTCTGGCCAGTTCACTCAGTTAGTAGTAGAGTGTGGTGCTGACGACAGGAGGTCAAGGGTTCCACGCCAAGGTCATGTGGTCAGCCTCCAAAAAAAAAAAAAAAAAAAAAAAAAAAAACAACCCCAAACCTACCAAACAAAAAACAAATAAACAAGAAAGCTTATGGTCTGGATAGTTAGCTCACTTTGTTAGAACTTTCAAGGTTTGGGTCCCGGGACTTTCTAGCTGCCAAGAAAAAAACAATGGAAGAATGAAGAATGCTTTAAAGGTTTCCACCTCTCTCCTCACTTTGCCAGTTCTGAATTCTAGTCTCTTCAGATTGGAAGAATTTATTTATTTATTTATGTTTGGCATTTGGCTGGTAAGCCAAACCCTCGACCTTGGTATATCAGCACCATGCTCTCCCATTTGAACTAACTGGCTAGCCCCGAAGAATTTAAACCATATTTGGAATGTCTGTTGCAATGTAGATTTCAGCTGTCCAGACTCTGCAGTCTCTTAAAGAAGCACTCTTCAAGCATCTGCCATGTTCTTTGACTTATGCCTGTGATGAATCAGGCTTGTCCTCTCCTCCACATCCCCCTCCTTGCTCCCCCCTCTCCCACTCCTCCCAATCTCTCTTGGGGATGTGCATTTTCTTGACTCTTACTTCTCTCTGCTCATCTCCTTTCTATCATTCTGTGTTCATGCAAAAGGCAGACAATGATGGCAGTGGCCCCTCATGGCATTCTCTCTGTTCCCCAGTTCTAAATTCCTAGCGGAGTGATTGAGCCAGCTCAGGTCAATTGTAGTCTGTAGGATTGGCTGCCTGGACTCTCCCTGTTATGGTTCAAATGTGTCCCCCAAAGTTTCATGTATTGGAAACTTGATGCACACTGTAATGGTGTTAAGAGATTGAAAAATCTGATTATGATATTGAGAGGTGGGGCCTTTGAGAGGTGATTGGATCATGAGGAGTGTGCCCTTGTGAATGGATTAATCCATTCTTGGAGTAGTGAATTATCACAGACTGGTGGTTTTATAAGGAGCACGTGAGAGAGTTCTTGCTATTCTCTCAGTGTGTGATACTCTGAATTGCTATAGAGAGTCACCATCCAGAAGAAGACTCACATCAGATGTGGTCCCTCAACTGTGGACTTCTCAGCCTCCAAAACTATAAGAAGTAAATTTTGTTTCTTTATAAATTACCCAGTTTCAGGTATTCTGTTATAAGCAACAGAAGAGGGACTAATACACACCTCTGTAGGTGGGAGAGTGTCTTGGGGGCAAGGGCTTTTTCTGAGTGTCCTTACTACAAGGGCTAAGCTATAGTTGATTCTCATTATTTGTAGTAACTATGTTCTATAATATATCATCTTTGTGTGTGTTTCTGTTCAAAGACACCTTATTTAATACAATTATTGATTTATTTATCTATTATATTTTATTTTAGGCAGCTGGCCGGTACAGGGTTCAAATCTTGGACATTGGTGTTATCAGCACCATGCTCTAACCAGCTGAGCTAACTGGCCAGCCCTAACTGTTGATTTTTTAACATTGAGCTCATGGCCAATAGCACTATAAGTCTTGCTTGAAGGAAACTTACTTAAGTATTTTTGTCATAAGCCATACACCATAGCTTTCTTGTTTGTAGGAACACTAGACAACACTTCACCATTATGCTTGGGGGCCATTTTAAACAGCAAAATCACCAACAAAAAGCACAAAAATGTAAAAAACATGGCACTAAACACACTACAAAAGAACACTTGTTTGTAGTATGAGAGCTGAAACAAGAAAGCCCTGTTTGACCTCAGTTGAGTATATGTGCACTGAGTGATTCAAATATTTCATCACTGTGTGCATGTCTGTGAATGACTATGCAAGTTCTACAAGTATTGATTTTGGGGTAATAAATGAATTTTTGTGAGTAGGTGACTGCAGATATGGAATTCAGGAGTAATGAAGAGCGATGGTGTGTGGTGTGAGGGTGAGGAAAGCATTAAAAAAAGGACCTCATCAGGGGTGGGGGGGAGTGTTGCCAGGAAAGGCTTCCTAGTGGAGTCTACATGGGAGAGAAACCTTGAAAGATGGGCTTTGCTAGATAGCTGACACTGAGGAAAGGACAAGCAGTAGCACAGTAATCTCACTCACCTGCAGCTCTTACTAACTGTGGGATCTTGGGCAAGCATTTTATTCTCCATTATTAGTGAAATAGGGATATTCATGGTGACTTTCAGTGGAGTAATTATGAGGTTTAAAGAAGAGAATGCACGTGAATGCACTCGAGAGATGTCTGGCTCTCAGGGAGTATTCAGTAATGGCATACATGTGTCACATATGTCTATATATAGCACAGCAAAGCAGGGAAATGGCTTGGGAGAATGAATGAAGGATGAATGAGGCAAAAAATGAAGCAAAGGTTTCAACTGGGCCAAAGGGGTCTTAGAAGCCAGGTGTGAAGGCAGGAACTAGATCCATGGAGGTTTTGTCTGCCATACTGGAATGATATGGAGCTATTAGAAGTTTAAAAGAGAGATGACATGATTAATTTTGTGTCTAGAAAGTTTGCTCTGTGTTTTGGTGGATATATGGGAGAGAATTGAGTAAGTCGAACTACAGATGGGCAAATCAGCAAATACATGGGGTAGCTGAGGAAAGAAAGGATCAAAGCTTGACTTAGGATAGTAACAGTTAACATGGAGACTAGAGAATGGATATGAAAGATGCTTAGGAAGTTGAATAGACAACAGTGGAACCACTTAGGAGTGGAGAATGAGGGAGAAAGTGGGGCTCAGGATGGCTCCTGAGATTCTGATGTAGGCCTTGCAGTGTAGAGAGGCTCACGCTTCCCACCTGTCCCTCCACCTTTCCCTGGTAAGTGGCTAGCTCCCCCTGTGCTTGTTCTGAAGACACTGGTGGTGCTCCGTGCTTCCCTCTTTTGAAAACCACCTGTGTGCTTGTTCCCTCTTGCACCTGCAGGCTCTTTGAGGATTAGCTCTGGTCAGAACTGGCCACAAAGAGGCAAGCTAGACTGTGTATGGATTGAATGAATCAGGATCGAGACTATGGGAGAAGCAGATTTGGGAGGAAAGATTTCCTTTTTTCCCTGTTAAGTTTTAGATTCGGTGTTGTCTCTGTAGAGCTTGAGAGTCATTTTCAAATGGCTGAGCTCAGTAGGCACTTAGATTTATTGGACTTGGATTCAGGGAAGAGAGGCACATGTTGCATATTTCTGAGGTATTGGTAAGGACAGTTGAGGTAGAGTGGATTAAATCTCCCATAGTGTCTCTGTCAGATGGAAATTGAAGACAGCCATGGAAAGAGCCTTGCAGTAAACTGACAGTGAAAGGAGTTGGCTGCGAAGGAAGAGCCTAGAAAGGATTTCTGGAGAGTGGAATGATCGCTGGAGAATGAGTGGGGGATAGTGTCCCACCATCCACAAAAGCTGTGCCAGGAGAGCAATGCTCCAGTTTTACAGGTTGCAGAGCAGTTGATAAGAGGATTAAAAACACCATATTGGATGTAACTATTGAAAAGCCTCTGGCAACCTTTTCCAAAGTCGTTTCAGTGCACTGGTGGAGACACATCAGATTACAGTAGGAATGAAGATTGAGTAGGAACTGAACTGGACAAAGTGAGTGTATGTCATTTTCTGTTGCAGTTTGTGAGGGGTTGAGGGGAGAATGATGTAGCTGGGGCAGGTCTAGGTGTGGACATGGTGTAGAGAGTCTTTAAAATTTATACGGGAGCTGATAACACCAAGGGCCAGGATTTGACCCCTGTACTGGCCAGCCACAAAAAATTATATGGGAGAGATTTGAGTATCACCAGGCAATGGGGAAGAAGCTAATAGAAGAGGTTTAATTTGAATATTTCTTTCTTTTTCCTTTTTTTAAAAAAGCCAGCACACAGATGTTACTATAGCCTGGCAATGGGCTAAATTCTTAATTTAGCAGTTTATTGAATCTCCATCACAAGATGGTTGGGTAGATAGTGTTACACCATTTTACTTATGGGGAAACAGAGGCCTAAGGTAACTTTTTTATTTTTTTGAAGTAACTTTTAAAGTACTTAAGTAACTTTCCTGAGGTCATACAGCTATTAAATGGGAAGCATGTGGGAGGGATTAGAATCTATTTCTGTCTGGCTGTAAGATCTATTCCTCTTAAGTGACAATCACAAATTAAAAGAAATTTTCAAAATGATTTAGTTCAACTCCTATTGTGGTGGTAATTTTGTATAAGATGTCGTTTTGTTTGGCTGAGATTACCACTGTGATTTCAATTTAGTTTAATTGCTAGAAATCAGAACAACTGTCTTCATCTGTTACAGTAAACTTGTTTAGTCTGTTGCTTCCAGGTAAATATTTGGGCATAGCGTAATTAATCAATATGGTTGCTAGTAAGTGTATTGTTAGAGGCAGATACTAATGAAAACTTTGTCCTAAGGGAAAAGGATAATAGGATTTCTAACAAATTAGCTGGTTATTGCATTGTACGTGCTAGGACCAAATAGAAGTCTGGTTTCCCACCCTCCCTTCCCCCCAATTGCCTACTTAGTGGAAGATGATAAGTGACAGAGGAACTTTGACATTTAGCCACTGACCTTTACAAATTCAAAGTAATAGTGCAAAGATTAAAAAAAAAAAAGCCTGAGTGTTGAATCTAAAGGATTCAGTGTTCTAATTTATGTCTTTTAAATGAGAACTTTTCTAATACACTGTCAGACTAATAACAGAGCATAGATATGTATTTACATATATACATATAAAACATATTAAATACCCTTTGTTCTAGATGTGTTAGTGCTTTTTTTTTTTTTTTGGCTGGCTGCTACGGGGATCAAACCCCCGACCTTGGTGTTATCAGCACCACACTAACCAACTGAGCTAACCAGCCATCTGCTATGGATCTTTTAACCTTATTTTTTCTCTTTTGTTGCATTATTTTGCTGCTTTTTAATGCAGATATCCAGTGACTAGTAGTTGATGTTTATAGTTTGTATTCATATCATCATAAATCATTTTTATTTTGTAACAGCCCCTTATCCTCACCCTACCATCCCCCTAGGCTTTTGATATGTTGATTGTCCCACTTTCAGCATTTGGCACATTGCTTCCTTGTGGTATTTAAAACTTGCTCCTCTATCCCATGTATTTCCAGAAAAAATTAAACTGGCTAGATTTAATGACTAGATTTAGATTTAGAGTTACTTTTTTAGATAAGAAATATTAACATTCGGTGCTGTGTATTTTCCTTTGCATCATACCATGTCTGATTATTCACTTACAGTGAGCCTGATTCCATCATTATAAAGCTACCTATTAACTTGTTGCCTCATGATTTTAGCATCCATTCATGATGGTCCCCTAAATTTTAATCTTATTTAGGAATTGTAAAAAAGACAATAATATAATTCAGCTAATTCTACATTTACTGCCTGGAATTTTTCTGTAGAAAACTTTCACCATCAAGTCTTTGCTTCCTCTGAAATGCCATTTGTTCAGGAAAGGCAAGGTAAGGGCTAGATTCTTTGCCTTCATTTGTAAATCTTTGGAGTAATAGGTTGATATAGTCCAATGGTGACTGATGCTATATATATATATATATATATATATATATATTTTTTTTTTTTTTAAAAGAATGAGCTGTAGAGGCCGCACCGCCCACCTCCAGGGCTGGACCGAGGCCTGAGCGTGCCGCTGCAGAGCCGGCCGCGCCAAATAATGTCTCTATGAGACTCGAGAACTTTCATTTTTTTCCAGGCGGGTTCAGATATGGGGTGGATTTTGTTTTTGTCCCCCCCCCCCTTTTTTTTATTGGTGTTTTGTCTTTGCTTCTCCATCAACCCTCACTCCTGGTTCTCATCTTTTTTCATCAACATCTTTTCCTTCCTCCATCTCCTTCTCTCCCAGGATCCATTAGCTAGCCTCCAACCCGGGGCAGGGGTGTGGAGGAGAAGCCCCAGGCCTGAGATTCCATCTGTTCTCTTTCCTGGAGCCGGGGGGAGGGGGGCAGAAGGGGGGTGGTATCTCCAGCCCCCCAGCACTGAGGAAGAACGGGGCTCTCTTCCTATTCCCTCTCCCTCTTTCTCCCCTGCCCCCGGGACAGGGCCCCTTCTGGATGGGGCGGGGCAGCAGGTTCCAGCTGGGCTCACAGTGAGAATGTAAGAACTAAAAACAAAATTTCTATTAAATTAAGTTCTGTGTTTCAAAAAAAAATATTATAGACTTATGGATTTAAAAATATCTGGTAGTGTATTTATTTTGCTATGCACTCATAGTTTCTTGTTTTGTGCAATTGGATATGTTACCCTTAGAGGGTCCCATCATCAGCTGCCCTCATATCTAGAAAATCTCTCACACCAAAGTTAGCAGTGTTAAATATTAGCATTTATTTGAATGCCATTCACAGGAGCCAAAGGAGCTTTTAAGACCTGATAGCTTAGAAGCACAAGCATTTATAGAGCAAGTGGAGGTCCTGGGAATCTTGTATGAATCTGATTGGTCTGAGGTTAGGTCTGGCATCTTGACTGATTTTTTTTTTTTTTTGTCTTTTTTTGTGACCGGTAAGGGGATCGCCACCGGCCATCCCTATATAGGATCCGAACCCGCGGTGGGAGTGCTGCTGCACTCCCAGGGCAGCACTCTCCCGAGTGCGCCATGGGGTCGGCCTTTGACTGATATTTTTCATGGTGCCTTAGGGTCCAGGGAGTATGGGATTCAAAGCACGTTTGTAGTTGTTTGTTATCTGCAGGGAGATGTTATCCTTAGCCACAAGGCATTTATTTAAAGAGCAAAGATTCTGACCTTCAAATCAAGTATCTTAACCCCAGATGAAGTCTTAGCCTGAGGAAGTTTGTTTAATCAACTCTAGTCTTATGTAATTATTGTTACTCCTAGGAATCCAGCCCCTCCTACGTGCTTAAGCAGTTTTACTTTTATCTATCTCTTCCCACCCCCATTCCCCCAAACTGGGGTCAGGGGGATAGCTAGGAGAGATTTGGGTTTGTTCCCTAGTTTCAGTTATTGTCAATTACTCATTATTTATTTCGATGCTTGATTTTCCCCAGATCTAGCTAGTGGAAGCCCCTTCAAGTTGGCTTTTATGTCTTTTTGGCATGTCTCCACTATGTTTTGGGCATTTCCTTACTTTCTGGTACAAGATGTTCCGGGCTTACCTTGTATTTTCTCTGCCCCAGCCCTGGAATCAGTCTTTTATCCACGAAGCTCTGTTATTATTTTTATTATTATTTTTGCTGGAGAATGGTATTTAGAAACCAAGATCTGAGAGCTCATTGCTATTGGAGTGTTACTGTCCCCAACCCTCTCAGTGGGCAGAGCTAAGGATTTATCTGTCTGTGCGTACACACGTACATGCACTATTGGAGTGTTACTGTCCCCAACCCTCTCAGTGGGCAGAGCTAAGGATTTATCTGTCTGTGCGTACACACGTACATGCGTGTGTGTGTGTGTGTGTGTATATATATATATATATATATATATATATATATATATATAGATGCTCCTCGACTTAACAATGGGGTTAACGTCCTTATAAACCAATAAGTTGAAAATATTGTAAGTCAAAAATGCATTTAATATATCTAACACACCGAACATCGTAGCTTGGCCTAGCCTACCTTAAGTGCTCAGAACACATACATTAGCCTACAGTTGGGCAAAATCATCTAACACAAAGCCTATTTTATAATAAAGTGTTGAATATCTCATGTAATATATTGAATACCGTAGTGAAAATAAAAAATAGAATGGTTGTATGGGTACTTGAAGTACGGTTTGTGAGAAACACCCTCACCCGTCCAAGGCCAAAGGATGGACAAGGAGACAAGAGGTACAGCAAAGCCAGACATTAATTACAGCCTTGCAAGGTTCGGGTGTCTGATGGGTAGTCACATGGAAAAGGGCTGCAACAAGCAATTTATTTCCTGGTGCGCAAGTCCGTGCCCCCGCCTCCTCATTGGCTGAATACTATGGGGTTCAGATTATTCCTGGCTGACGTCTAAAAATACCCCAATTTACGACCCCCTTGTAGGAAATTTCTTTGCCTGAGGGCTCAGGACAAGCCCTCAAAAAAGGCCCAGCCAAATCCTGTGGAAGGAGAAACATTAGGAAGTGAAAAGAACAGTAAAGGGCTATTAACTCATTACCATCTCAAGGACAACTTTATGC
>NW_007727620.1:189212-289278 GCF_000696425.1 Galeopterus variegatus | reverse complement strand
TTCCCCCCCCCCCCCCCCCCCCAACACAATGAGCTGGACCAGTCAGACTACTTTTGGGCTGGGCCTGAATTATTTCTGCAAATGAGTCACTTAGATTATTTTCTTACAATTCCTTTCTCTATTTAAGAGTTACTGATTTCATTTTCATTAATAATTTGGCATTTTTAGTTTTCTTCACATTGCCTCAGTATTTGTTGGCTCTCATAATCTGGGTCAGTTTTTATCAACTTGAGGTTATTTGGGGCATAGGTCATGGGCATTTGTCTATTAATTGTGCCTTCTGTGAGTCTCTGTGTTAAGCCTCTGACACAAGGAACAATGTGGCACCCAATTGCTGTTAAAACTCCAGCCACAATTATAAAGGAAGTTAGGACCGAGGCTACAATTCCCTTCTGTTTTCCAGACTGTCCTTCCAATCAATCAGTAAATGGATAATTAATGCCTGTATTTTCAGCCAGTTTATTAGCCAGTATCATGAGTCCTTGTAATGCTTTAGTAATAGTCCTGTCTGGGGCAATATCATTTGGAATACAAGTGCAGGATTTCCCTCCCAGCATGACATAAACTTTCCCTTTCTCTGCCAGCATCACAACCAGTGCAATTCGGTTTTCTCAAGCCATTCAGCTAGTGGCATCCAACTGAGTAGCTACTCCCGAAAGGGTGTCCCTAGTATAATTAATGAAACTCTGTTGGTTGTAATAGATAGTTAATGCAGTCTACATTTTTGTTAATAGTTAACCACCAGAAGAGTGTTGACTCAAATCCTGCAGCTGTTTGGTTTCTGGCCTTGAATTCATTGGGAGCTCCCCTTGAGACTCCTATTGAATCTATGTAGATATTTGAGTCAAATGATCCCTCCAATGCTCTCTGCTTTAGAGGATGGACACTATTATTTTCAGCTGTGGGATGAAATACCAAGGTGAATGGAATTGCCAATTGGACTAAAACTCAAGTTCCAGTCCATTTGGGTGGCAACAGACCATGCAGGTTTTTACTTCCATAGTACCACCAAACATCCGCTGGGGGATTTGGAGGTTGGAATAGTTGTAACTTGACTCACCAGAGACATTTAGGACATGGGTACAAGTCAATAGATCTCCTATGGGTTTATTGAATTTTTCCCCCTGCCTGGAGAGGCAAGAGGCGTGATTCATCACCCCTTTGGAGAAGAAAGGGATCACCCTTGGATCTGACCTTTGTAGTGCAGGGAAAAGCAACGACAGGCTCCTGATAGTTTCATTTCCCCATGCATCCTTGTCTTGGTATAGAGCCATCATACAGTGCATTCCCGTTGGGTCTGTACCCCAACAAGAGAAAATGGAATTACCTGCATCTGTGGCCATCCTGCAGCGCATATGGAGCAATTGCTCTTATTCAATGTGTGCACAGAAAATTTAACCCATTCTACCCAGGCACTTATATTCCCATATCCTGTTTCAATCTCTAGAATCTGTCTCTGATTTTCTAAATTACCACAGGAGAGGACCTGACATGCATCAAATTGGATGGTTTGAGGCATTGAGGTCTTTATGTTGATAATTAACTTAGTTGCCTTGGGTAGTAATTATCTCCTATATGAATCACCTGGGAAGATTGCCCCTCAAGCTTACCCATCTACCAGATTTGGACCCACATAATCTAAGGAACCATTTTTAAAGTTACCCTTAAAGACTCTCTCAAGGACCCACACATTTCCCACCAGTCGTTAGTTCTTGTTTGTGAGGTCTCTAGTTCCTTGACCCTGGTACAGTGAGTCCACCCTTTTTCAGCAGTTCGTGCAGCAGTCTTAGTAGTGAGCAGCCCCTGGTAGGGACCTTCCCAGCTTGGCAGAAGTTTGTCCTCCTCTTACGTCTTGGTCAACATCCGGTCACCTGGATGGAAATGATGGTCAGTGAATTTAAGAGACAGGGACTGAGCAAGAAGCCCTTTTAACCTGAGGGAAGACAAAGTGTAGAGGATATGGCCAGTATACAGTTTTTAAGAAATTGATCTTTGGTTTTTCCTATGTCAAAATGTTGCCTCTTCTTCCTTAGGACCCACCCTTAAGTTTATCAAGACGTCTTGGTGTGACTTTACCAAAGGGAACCCTTGACCCCCTAATCCTCATCAAAAGCCATGAGAGGTATCACCTGTTCTTCCTTTTCCCATTAGGGACAATCTCTTTTAAAATGACCAGGTTTCCCACATTTATAGCATCTGTTGCTTGTGTGAGGTTTTTCTCTATGAGGGCCCCTTGGTCTCTTGACTGGAATCAGGGTTCTTTTGTCCCCATTGAGGAGGGTTTGATTCCAGATTCTTTCTAACTACTTTTTACTACTATCTAACTACTGTGGATACCATGATCTTCGCTTTTGTTTTTGTTTCTCATCTTCCCTCCTCACAAACACCTTTTGGGCCTCCCTGAGTAGTTCCTCAATTGGCTTCTCATTCCAACCATCTAATTTCTGTAACTTTTTAGTAATATCAGGTCAGCTTTTAGTTACAAATTAACTTTTAAGAGACCCTGTCCTATTGGGTCTTCTGGGTCTAACCCAGAATATTTTCTCATTTGATCTCTGAGCCTCTGCAAGAAGGCAGAAGGAGTTTCCTCTTTCTTGTTGAATCTCAAAAAGCCTTAGAAATATTCTGTGACCTCGGGGTAGATTCTTTAATCGCCTTAAATATTAATTCTCTAAGGTCTTGCATTTGGCCCCTATCTCTGGGATCATTGTTATCCCATTTGGGACCCAAATTTGGGAACTTTTGTTCTGCAGACAAGACCTCCTGTCCGGGAGGGTGTTGTCTCTCCCAGCTGGACAGAGCTGCTCTCCTAGTCATTCCTCTTTCTTCTCCTGTAAAGAGGATGCTCCTCATAGACATCATTTTGACCCAAGTGTAATAGCTAGGCCCTAAGAATTGGTTGAGTTGTTCCACTAGACCAAGGGGATCCTCTAATAATGATTTTCTTTCCTTTTTAAAATTTCTAACTTCGATAGTCGTGAGGGGGACGTTCATGAATCCAATCTCTCCTTGCCCCATGGGGAAACATTTTAGAGATTTCCCTAGGAGCCCCCAAAGGTTGGGGAAAATTCTCAAGATCTTTCTTACATTGTTCTAATTCCCTCCTTAGACTAGGATATGTATCCACAGGGGCTGGGGACTCAGACTCTGCATAGGGGTCTGAACATTCGGCCTGCCCAGAGTCCTTCTGCCTCCCATTCTGTGAGACATAAAGAGGAAGACAGGACAGAGGATCCCAGGATTCTTTTTTAGGGTCTTTTCCCTCGATTTTAAGAGGAAACATGGGAATCTCTCCTGATTACCAGCATAGAGCATAATCTTTTTCCTCCCGGAAGGATGGGAATTTATCATTAACATAGAGGACGAGGGCCTGACAGACCCAGTCCTCATTTGAGCCAAACTGTGGCCAAAACTGAAGGTTTTATGAATGGGCTCTTTGGTCCAAATAAAACAATAGTACTTTATCATTTTCTGTTTCTCCTTGTTTCTTGTCTGGGAATTCCTCTTCCAGTCCTTTAACATTCCCCCCAAGGGACTGAGGGAATGTTCAGAAGAATCTCCTTAATTTCTCCCTTTCTTGTTTCCCTACGCCTAGAATTTTTGTTTTCCATTTTCACCTGAGGTCAGTGATCCTTGTGTCTGAGTCTCCCTGAGTACTCAATCCCCCTTACTGGAGGTTTCTTGTAACATCAGGACCCGCTTCGTCTTTCTCTGGCTGTGTCCCTTGCGGGAAAATGGAACCGTGGATCGAGACTCTGCACTCGTTTCGTATCTGGGATACGTCTCAGCCACACACCAGACAGGCACCAGGACAGAGAAGGCCACCTGAAATCAGGTGGGACGTGTCTCCCCCTCTATCGGGGTCCCAGTTCCATAGATGCAGAGATCCTGGGCGAGCCCCCAAATTGTGAGAAACACCCTTACCCGTCCAAGGCCAAAGGATGGACAAGGAGACATGAGGTACAGCGAAATGAGACTTTAATTATGGCCTTGCAAGGTTCGAGTGTCTGACGGGAAGTCACACGGAAAAGGGCTGTAACAAGCATTTTATTTCCTAGTGTGCAAGTCTCTGTCCCTGCCTCCTCATTGGCTGAATACTACGGGGTTCACAGTATTCCCAGATGACGTCCCAAAGTACCCCAATTTACGACCCCCTTGTAGGAAATTTCTTTGTCTTAGGGCTCAGGACAAGCCCTCAAAAAAGGCCCAGCCAAATCCTGTGGAAGGAGAAACATTAGGAAGTGAAGAGAACAGTAAAGGGCTATTAACTCATTACCATCTCAAGGACAACTTTATGTATTTGAAGTAAACAATTAAGGGCTGATAACTCATTATCATCTGAAGGAGAACTTTATCTATTCAGCGACCCCCCCCCCCCCCCCCCCACACACACAATGAGCTGGACCAGTCAGACTACTTTTGGGCTGGGCATATTATTTCTGAAAGTGAATCACTGTTTTCTTACAGGTTTCTACTGCATGCTTATCATTTTTGCAGCATTGTAAAGTTGAAAAATCTTAAGTCCAACTGTCATATGTTGGGTGCTCTCCGTACATATACATACACATGCACACACACTGAGTTTACACCAGTACCTCCAATTCCAATCCAGCATCACAGATTAACTCATCTCATCCCTCACCATTTTGTACACTCACTTCTCTGACCCGAGGAAATTATTGGCCTGTATGTAGCCTGCCTCGCATTGCTGCTGCCATGGTTGCATGGATGTCCTCTTCACACCAGTCATTCTGTGTCCATCATATCAGGAGGCACGTGATATCTAATTTTCCCAGTACCGATGTTAATTTTGAAGTGGTATCTGCCCTCCAGTTGTCTTTGATAGCTTGTTTGCTTTTTGGAATGACATGTTACAGTCACATCTCATGTGTTTTTTGTCCCAGACCTGAAACCAGCCTTTTCTTCAAGGATCCCTAGTTCTTTTCATTGGGATATGGTATTTAGAGACCACATTTATGTGCAGTGAGTAATCTGTGTTACTGTAGTATCATTGTTTCTATACCTTTTTCTATGGGCAGTAGTAGAAAATACATATTATTTTAAGATATTTTGATATTTCAAATTCTAATTGTTTTTATGCAACTTCCTTGATTTTATATTTGGATCTCTGTTTGGCTCTGGCTAATGTCGGAATCCTTCCAACTAGGCTAATTGTCGAGCTAGGGCTGGGTCTGGAGCTCACAGACCCCTCGAGCCTGTTGTCCAGACTGGGTCACAAACCCTTCACACGCCAGGCTGGGTCACCAGACCCCTTACACGCAGGTCTATGAGCTAGGTAACCAGCAAACAGGTCCTTGGAAGCCGTAGGTTGGAAAGCGTGGCTGCATGCACAGCGAGGCAGTAGACGCCCCACACACAAGCTGCCCACAAAGAATGCTGCACCACCCCTCACCTGCCCTGAGGCAAGGGGGCCTGATTAAATTATTCTCTTTTCCCAATAATCTCTATTCGTAAAAATTAAAATATTGGTTCCTAAGGACATTAACATTATTGTTTGCTGTATCTTATACATGTAATAGTTAAAAAAAAAAAAAACCCAAAACCCCCAAAACCCAATGTTACTACTTACAATTTGACAACTAAATGCAGCTTAATTTTTTTAACAGTTTTGTGTCCTCAAAATATATCCTGCTAGGATTTACAGCCTTGAGTACTGTGATTCAAAATTACTTTAGCAGTTCTTTTCCTTGTTTGTTTATTTCATTGATTTTTGACATATAGGTAGGTTAATTTGTTTTTCAATTTTTAGGACCTGTTTTTAAAAAAATTTAATTAGAAGGGGCTGGCCCGGCGGCGCACTGCTACAGTGCGCCGCTTGGGAGCGTGGTGGCCCTCCCGCCGAGGGTTCGGATCCCACATACAGACCGGCCGCTCACTGGCTGAGCGAGGTGCGGGTGCAACACTGAGGGTTGCGATCCCGTTGCCGGTCCCGGTCCGGTACGGGTGCGACACTGAGGGTTGCGATCTGTTGCCGGACACGAAAAAAGACAAAAAGGAAAAAAAAAAAAAAGAAAAAGAAAATTATCTAAATCGTTTGCATGATTCCGGAATTAAAAATATGAGGGTATTTCAAAAAGTTCATGGAGGGCTGGCTGGTTAATTCAGTTGGTTATAACACCAAGGTCCAGAGTTTGAGTCTTGTAAAAAAAAAAGAGTTCATGGAAAGATTAGTATTATCTTTTAATTCTATTTTTGCATGAACTTTTTGAAGTATCCTTGTATATGTAGAGCTACATCACCAAAGTTTTGCTTCTCTCCATGTCTCTCTTTTTTTGCCTAAACATAACCATTGTTTTTGGTTTTGGTCTCACTCCCTAAACAAAAAGTAGAATATTATAAATTCTGTTCTGTACTTTGCTTTTTTGATTTAACAACATAATTTGGAAATCACTTCAAGTCTGTACTTGAGATCTTCCTCATTGTTTTTAAGTTACCTGTACTCTGTTGTTGGAGGTACCACACTAATTCAACTAGTCACCTATTAATGGACATTTATAGGTATAAGACACAGAGAAAGGAAAAAGCAGAGAACGATAGATGTAATTAAAATTTGACTCATTGTGTTTGAAATATTGATGCAAGACGGAAGTAGACACACATAAATTAAATGGTGATGTATTGTATGATTTAGTGCTAGAGAGGAAGTTGCAGGTTTGCGACTAGATTCAGTTACCTTGTGAGCATTTCATGCAAGAAAAATTGCTCCTCCTGCTCCACGGAAGTCCAGGCCTCAATATAGCCTGACAGAGGAAAGGAGTCATCATCTTGGCTGGAGCCAAGAATGATTTGTTAGGGCAGTTTTGCTGGTTCCAACACTCTATTCCACAGATTTGTCCTGGGCTCTCATTCTTATTATGAAGAAATGACAGCCTAAGTGTTCTTCTATCTGTTAATCATGCCCATGTTTGGTGAGCAAGAAAAGGGAACGTCTTACCCAGTTTGCACAGGAAGACAATTTTGACATGTTCCCATCCACCAAGGGTATAAGAGAGATGTGATCAGAATTGTTAGTTGACCAGTGCAGATGGACGGGGAGAATTTACATGTTACTTGGATCACTTCTCCGCAGGAACCTTCTCCTGGGACACAGCCTAGAATCTCTCAACTGAAGTAAGAGGAGCTTTTGCACAGATTTATTTGTTGCTTTGGCTCTTCTGTCCCAGAAGCATCTCCCCAAGTCCACTTTTCCATTCATAGCTATCCCTGGTCTTTGCAGGCTGGTGGAGTGAATTGGAGTGGCGATGTGAGTGGGACCAAAAGGATTAAAGAAAAGCTGCCTAAACCTCTGGCAGAGAAATGTGGCCTGGCTCAAGCAAAAATAATCAGTAGGCTAAGAGCTTTTCTTTCCTGCATTGCTCTCTAACTTTTAGGGCTCAGCTTGTGTAAAGCTCAGTTATATTTCAGTGCCTGGCTAGGTGTGCTAATGCAGCGTTTTCGAGGCAGTCTCCATTTCCTTCCCTGTCTAGGACCATTTGAAGAAGATGATGTTGGATGGAAGGTCACAGTATTATGAGCTCTACTATTGATAAAGCAGGTATTGGAGTATATAGTCCTCTACTTCTTCCTCTTCAGTCTGGCTCTTAATGTCTGTATTAGTTTGCTAGGGTTGCTGTGACAAATTACCATAAGCTTGGGTGGCTTGAAACAAGAGAAATTTATTCTCTTATAGTTCTGGAGGCTGGAAGGTCAAAGTCAGGGTGTTGGTGTGGCCATGCTCTCTGTGAAGGAGCTAGGGAAGAATTTGTTCTATGCCTTTGTTTTGGCTTCTTATGTTTGCTGGCAGTCCTTGGCATTCCTTTGCTTGTAGCTCCATGGCACCAGTCTCTGCCTCCATCTTCTCATGATATTCTTTCCTCTGTGTCTCTTTTCCTCTTAAAAGGACACCAGTCATAGATGATCTTTTTTAACTTGATTATATCTGCAAAGACCTTATTCCCAAATAAGGTCACATTCACAGGTATTGGTGGTTAGATTTTACTATGTCTTTTTGGGAGACATAAGTCAACCCATAATTGCCCGACCAAGGCAGTCTGCAAGGCCGAAGCTGCAGTGTTGGAACAGAAAGGCCATACTCTCATCTGGCTGGGGAGGGGAAGTTGTAGGCTCTGCCTCTGTGAATTCAGCACACAGGAACTGCAGTAGAGCAGGGTAGTAGCAACTGCTCAGTAGCTTTGGTTGCTCAGTTTCTTTTTAAAATCTCAGTCTAGGGAAAAAGGAGTAAGTGAGGACTGGAGACGACCAGCCGGGTTTGGGTGAGTCCTTGTGAGGAACCATAGAGGAGGCTAGAATAGCACTCTTTTCTAATACTAGCAGAGCTGGTAATTGTGCTTTGGTTAATTTTTTTTCTAGCTTAATGCATTATCTCCTGAACTGGTGACTCCTGTATCCCCCAGGAGGCTAGGCTTTATTGTAGGTCCTGAAGTTTTCTCTGTTGAGACAATTGGCAGTGCAGATCAGTTCTGTGGCAGGCCTTGTTGAAGAAACTAATGCTCACACAATGAGGCCATCAGTTTTTACTCTTCTCACAGAAATTGTTTAAATAAGAGAATACCAGTTAGAAACACCAGTGCATACAAGGCAAATAATACAGGATGTAACATTACATTTGGCAGGAAAGCATCAGCCTCAATTTTTATATTTTATTACCAGATAGAGATGTATTATCATTATTATTTTTTATTTATTTATTTTGGCAGCTGGCTGGTACAGGGATCCAAACCCTTGACCTTGGTGTTATAAACACCACACAAACCAACTGAGCTAATGGGCCATCCCCAATGTGTATTATCTTTAGAATAAGGAAAGTACATGTTTTTCTTTTATGATAAGGTAAAAAATTTCAAAAATGAAGATGGAGATGTTATATAAATATGACATAGTACTACACTTTTCTTCAGTTAATGGAAAGCTCTTTAGCTCATTAAAAACATTCTTGGAGAACTTGTTATAAGTATGTTATTTGGTTTAGGTGGTCTCAGAAACATTGAAAGCCAGCTCTGTAGAAGCAAAATAACAAAGTTACTATCAGAGATATTGTTGTCATTCACTTTGGGGACTCAGTCTCTCAAAAGGTGTAGCATTAAAAAAAAAAGATTATTGGGCCGGCCTGTGGCTCACTCGGGAGAGTGCGGTGCTGATAACACCAAGGCCCCAGGTTCGGATCCCATATACGGATGGCCGGTTGCTCACTGGATGAGCGTGGTGCTGATGACACCAAGTCAAGGGTTAAGATCCCCTTACCGGTCATCTTTAAAAAAAAAAAGATTATTGGATCACCTTCAGCTGAAAATAGCAGCGGCAATTCTGGCAAAATAGAACAATCTTTCTCCAACTAGGAAATATTACGGCAAGATTATTTTAAACATATTTCTTCTTGGCTCAGAGAAATAAAGATAAAAGAAAAAAGAGGAGCTGAGAATTTAATTGTAGTAGCATGATTAATCTTAATGGAAAATGTAGATTAGGAAAAGCTGAAGGAACAGAAAATTCATAACCTTTTTTTTTTTAGATTTGTAGACTGTTTAGATTTTAATCATATATTTTAATACACCTTTAATAATATGCATTTTTCTTTCCCATTTTAGCATGACATATGATCTTCATGTTAATTTACATTTTATTTTTATTTATTTATTTTTCTTTCTTAATTTTATTTTGTTGATATACAATGAGGTTGATTATTGTGGCCCATTACCGAAACCCCCCTCCTTCCTCTCTCTCCCCCCTTCCACCCAACAATGTCCTTTCTGTTTGCTTGTCGTATCAACTTCACATAAACTATCTTTTAAGGGTAAAGAACATAAGTCGGCAACCCAAAAAGGAAGTGAAAATGGTTTTAATTGTCCAAAAATGATTAATGTCACTAATAATCAAAGAGATGAAACTTAACACCAGACTTTTTTGCCTGTCATATTAGCACAGATCTGGGTGGTGGGGTTGAAGGTAAATTTTCATATACTTTAACATGTTTTAAATTTTATGATGATCATGAAAAAAATTGCTGGTTTTTGCAGACTAGGGAGCATGACCTCTCTATTCCAAATGGTTCCTGTTATCATGCCTTCAAACTTTTACACTAGCCCTTCTATTTCTTTTTTCTTTTTTTTTTTTTTTTTTGGGGGGGGGGGGGGGGGGGCAGCTGGCTGGTACAGGGATGGAACCCTGGACCTTGGTGTTATCAGCACCATATTCCAACCAACTGAGTGAACTGGCCAGCCCACATATTATCTTTTAATCCTATTTTTCCACAAACTTTTAAAAGTACTCTCATTTTAACCATATAGATTGAAAAAGGTCTAACACCTAAGGTAATTAGGTCTTTAATATATGTACCTAATTTGTAGGGTGAACTAGTGTGTGTAATCAAGGGAGCAGTGATGCTAAGAAGGGACAAAGTGTATTTCCTAGAAAACTGGGTCAAGGGCTGAGCTTTAATTCTAGTTTTGCTGTTAGTTTGCTGTTTGTCTTAATAGTCTCTGTGCCTCAATTTCTTGTCAGAGCCATTGTTATTTGCTTAGACCAGAAATTTTGGCAACTGTTTCTCTTACTTCTGTCAGGAAATTTTGTTCAGAATATATCTGCAATCTGACTACTTCTTACCAGCCACCACTGGTCCGAGCCACTGTTTTTTCTTACCTGGGTTAGTGCAAGTCACATGCTCTCTGTGGTCTCCCTGCTTCCAGCCTTGTCCTTTTTTATCACAGCAGTCTGAGTGAGACATGTAGAGTGTGAGCCAGCTTACTTGTGTCCTTCACGTCCTCCAGAAGAGCTACCTTAGAGAGAAGCAGCGTCATCTCCTTGAGTGGAAATGTCTGTCTGAGTACCGAGAGCTGGGTAGAAAACAAGGAGAAGAAGCTCAAGGTTACTCCCCATCCGCTCAGAGTAAACGCCAGACTCTTCTTTTCCCAGTCTCATCTCTTGCCCTTCTCCCCCTTGCTTACTGAGTTCCAGTCACACTCACCTCCTTGCTATTCCTTGAAGAGCCCAAGAGGCTCCTTTCTTGTTGCCTCCGCCTCAAATGCTCTTCTTCTAGATATCTGCATGATTAGTTCCCTCCTGCAGGCCTCTGTGCCTCTGAATTTAACCTCCTCTGAAATGCCTCCATTTGCGCTCTGTCTCCTCACCCTGGCTGCTTCCTCCTAGCACTTACTACTTGTTTATTGTCTGTTTCCTTCCACTAGTGTTAGGACTTTTGTTTCTTTCCTTACTGAATGCCCACTTAGTAGTTAGGCACTCAGGAAATGTTTGTTGAATGACTGATGGGATTTCCAGTTCTTCCTTGGTGCTTCTTCTCTGCCTAGAGAGATACTCAGGCCACCCTTGTTCTTTGGCCAGGGGAGAAGGAGCACTGCCACCTGTGTACTATGTACTTTCACAAATGTAGTCTGTGGTCTTCTTCCCTTTTCTCCCTGCACAGATTTTTCTATTCTAATCTTCTTTTCCAGTCAAGCAAATAAATCTGTTTTCAAAGTCTGTTTTCTGTGTTTGGGACCAATCCTTTCCTTTTTCTGAATTTGGTATCATTTTATGTAAATACTTTAACATTTTGGCATTTTTTCCTTTGTTCAGCTGGCAAACGATGATTGTAGCAGATCCTGTGAGCCAGGTCAGGTGGCAGACTCTATGCCAGGGTTTAAGTAGGTGGCAGGCTGCCTTTCCCTCTAGGAGCTGATGGGTCAGTGGGTGGTTGGGAGTGCCAGTGTTTGGAACTGATGACTGCTGTAACAAGGAATGCAGAGAGGGAGGTGGGGACACAGGGGATGCTCTGCCTGTGCCATGGGGCTGGAAATATCAAGGGTGGGTGGGAGCTTGCCAGGTGAGAAAGCAGGCAAAGGCTACTCCAAGGTGAGGGAAGAACTTGTGCAAAGAGAGAGCTTTACTTGTTGAGAGAAGTACAAGTCAGTGAGTGTTGCTGGAGCCTCGAGTAAAGCAGGCAGTGGTGGTGGATGCAAGGGCTATATCTGGATGCTCCTAAAGGACTGTGTTTGCTGTATAGAGTGAGACTTTCATCCCGCAGCTTGTGGATTCGGGATCCTGTGCACATGTGTATGTGTGAAGGGAGGTGAATAGGGAGGTGGCCTGGAAGGTTTCTCTTTTGCTTGCCCCCTTCTGGAGGCAGGGAGAATCCAGAATATTTTCTGCCCCGTATTGAAATACCTCCATGCAGATTATTTTCTTCTTTGGATTGTAAACTCCTAAAGGGTGGCAGGGCTTAAGTTTTATGTTTCTCATAGCTCCTCACATGTGCATTGTGAGATAGGTGCTCATTTCAACTTTCCTTCAATAAATGATGACTGCATTGCTATCTGTGACCCTGATCTGTTTTACCATCTTGTTATCCTGTAACATGTTTTTTCCCTTTTATCCACCCCACCTCTCACTTCCCAATTTTTCTTTCTGTCAGGCAAATTAAGTATATTAAAAAAAAAAAGAAAAAAAGAAAAAGTAACGGAAAACTTTGAGAAGATTTGTTGTTGAGCTGTCAGATGCCAGGTCCTGATACTGAATTTGGCAGTGGGTTGGGTGAGACTCCTTCCTGAGAAAGTCACTCCAGTGCCTTTTATTCACTGTTGCATTCCCTGTGCCCTGTACGTGTTAGGTGCTCAACAAATGTTTGTTGAAGGAATCATCCCCATTCATTGACAACAGGATTAAATCCATCTTTTCCTAGCAACACCTACTGCCTACTTTCTACTTTGATCCTATCATCTATGCTTTCTAAGCTCTAGACGCATTAAATGCTTTCCATTTCTCCTATACTTCAAATATTTCCACTGCCTGGAATGCTCTGTTATTTGGGTAACTCTTACACCCTCTTTTACTTCCCTAGAAAGGGGCAGAGTTATTTCTGATTAACCCAAGTGGAATTAGTTGCTCCTTCCTGTGTACATTTTTGTATTGAAGTTGTTCAGCCTCTAGATAATGAGCTTGGAAGGTGACAAAACTTACCCCTTTCTCTGTCTCTCGTATTTGAACCTGGTACCTGGCAGTTTTGCTGAATGGGTAGTTTGTGAATCATTATAGGAAAGCATGTTATGATGAGCTGGCAGCACACCTGAGTAAAGTCTGTGCTAGGGATGTTGAACAACCTTCACCCAGCCTGTCCTAGAACTTTGTACAGTACAGTATGAGTGTGAGCCAGTCTGCTTCAGAACTGGTACATAGGAGCAACATCTTCTGTAAACTTGCAATGTTAGGAAATTCATTTTTACTTGGAAGGATTTCTAGAAGGCCAGCAGTACAGTCAGGTCAGTGACTCAATGCCAGGAATGGGAGGTTGGCAGGAGGAGCGACTGGAGGCTGTTGTTTTTTCAGGAGTCCAGGGAGAGATGAGGGAGTCTCCCTAAGAGTGGTAGAAGGGAATAGAAAGTAAGTAAAAGAAAAGAGTTCCTGCTGGGGGAGCTTTCATGCTGTTTGGGAGAAATGACCTCTGATCCGAGCAGACGATAACTTGGAGCTGATGACCTTATCATCTTCCCTGCAGAGATTGCCATAGCCATCATGGAGGGGGCCAAGGTGGAGAGTCCTCTGAACCCCAGCTGTAAGATAATGACCTTCAGGCCCTCCATGGAAGAGTTCCGGGAGTTCAACAAATACCTCGTGTACATGGAGTCTAAAGGAGCCCATCGAGCGGGTCTTGCAAAGGTGACTATCCTCAGATCCTTTAAATGAAAAATGATCACTTACTTATCTTTTAAATTATGCTCTTAGTCTTCGTGATCTGGGATATTGTTTCTTCCAAAGGAAGATATTTGCAAAATATTTCGTCTTGTCAATCCTTGTGGAATGTTTGATTTCTTCAGAGATTAATTATCTTATTTATTTTTTACTATTTATACTAGGTTGTATTCTAAGGCTTTCTTTGTTTTTTAAACAAAGGGTAGTTTATATATAACAAATTTATTGAGATATAATTTCCATACCATACAATACACCTATTTAGAGTGTGCAATTCAATTGTTTTTAGTATATTCACAGTTTTGCAACCATCACCACTATCAAATTGCAGAACATTTTTAAAAAAAATTATTTATTTATTTTTAAATTTTATTTTGTTGATATACAATGTGGTTGATTATCGTGGCCCATTACCAAAACCTCCCTCCCTCCTCCCTCTCCCCCCTCCCACCCGACAATGTCCTTTCTGTTTGCTTGTCATATCAACTTCAAGGAATTGTAATTGTTATGTCTTCTTCTACCCCCAATTTTTTTTTTGTGTGTGTGAAATTTATTTATTTTTAGCTCCCACCAATAAGTGAGAACATGTGGTATTTCTTTTTCTCTGCCTGACTCGTTTCACTTAACATAATTCTCTCAAGGTCCATCCATGTTGTTGCAAATGGCAGTATTTCATTCGTTTTTATAGCTGAGTAGTATTCCATTGTGTAGATATACTACAATTTCCGTATCCAATCATCAGATGATGGACATTTGGGCTGGTTCCAACTCTTGGCTATTGTAAAGAGTGCTGCAATGAACATTGGGGAACAGGTATACCTTCGACTTGATGCTTTCTATTGTTCTGGGTATATTCCCAGTAGTGGGATAGCTGGGTCATATGGCAGATCTATCTGCATCAAATTGCAGAACATTTTTATCACCAAAAACATCCCTCCGTATGCCTTAAGCAGTCATTCCCCATTCCCTGATATCCCCCGTAGCCCTAGGCAACAGCAAATCTCCTCTTTCTCTCTACAGATTTGCCTATTTGGTTTTCTTTTTAGTTATTTGCTCACCAAGTGTAGAGAGTGCCTACTAAGTACCAGGTGCTATATCAGGTGCTGGGGTGTGTGTGTGAGGAGGATATGGGGGGACAGAACAAAGTTCCTGCACCCATGGAGCTTATATTCTGATGGTAGCATCTTAGGGTGATGATGTAAGGACATTTAAGCAGAGACCCAAAGGATAGAAAGGAACCATCCTTTCGAGATGTGGGGACAGAAAGAATGGCAAGTCCACAGGCCTGGAGGCTGACCTGAACTTATGTGTGGGACGAATAGGAAGGTGGTTGTTGAACTTGAGGCTCACTGAGCAGGCAGAAGTGTGTCATAAGTAAGGTGAAGAAGGGGCCAGGTGGTATAGGGCTGGTCAGACCATATGAGGCTTTTCTCTCTGTGCGGTGGGAAGCACTGATGGACTTAAAGCAGGAGAGGAGGACATGGTGGCTGTTTGTTTTTTATTTCTTTTGCCATTTTTTGTGACATTATTTTGAAAAGATCACACTGGCTCCTGTGTGAAGAATGAATTTGGTGTGGAGGGCAGAGCACAAGTGGGGAGTCTTGTCAGCAGTAGTTGTTTGTGTTTATGTAGTGAGGAGCTGATAGTGGCCCAGACCAGTGAAGATGGGATGGGAGAAGTGTTCTTCGGCTTAGACATGTTTGAAAATATTTGTTTTTCTCTTATTATTTTTTTTTGGCTGCTGGCAGGTAGGAGGATCTCAACCCTTGACTGTGGTGTTACCAACACTGTGCTCTAACCAGCTGAGTTAACCGGCCAGCCCTTTTCTCTTATAGGTGTTAGATAATATCCTTTAAAAAATGATGGTGAATTAAGAACTGTAGGTATAAATGATATGCTCAGGGTCATGTGGTGCTCAGTAAGGTGCTGAGGACTGCATTGCATGTTTGGACCCATAGAGCCAAAGTTACAGTTTTGAAAGAGAGATTGTCTATATTATTCATCCTCCAATCTGCAACCTGAGGTGGTGTGTGTCCCTTGTATAATAGAAATCTATTTTAATTAAAAAGTTTCCCTTGATGGAATATTTTTTATTGCATTGATTTCAGTTTATTATTGCTGTAAATGTGAAGTTTATAATCTGGGTTTCTGTATACTTGTCAGTGTTACTACGTGGGTTTCTGAGCCCTGGTGGAGCCTGCTGCTGGGCTGAACCACTCAACTCCACCTGTGAAAGGTTCCCTTTGAAATCCCTACCTCCACTGTGAAGGTTGAATAGCATGGAGAACTGAAGAGAGAACTTCCAGAACTGCAGGGGTTGGTGTTCAAGTCCTTCTGCATCTGGACCTGATGCTGCTTTTAACCCAATTCTTTACTATTTCTGGTATCTGTCCCCTGAGGTCTGTCATTTTGTTATGTATCCTGTTCAGGTTCAAGTTCCTCTGAGAAAAGTTTTAAAATTCGGGGATGAACATGTTGAGTGAAAGTTAATTAAGGGTGGGTGAGATAAAAAAGGAAGATAAAGAGAAAAAATGAGAGTGAAACATGAAAAAATTGCATCAGTCAACATCAGGGAAATGCAACTCAAAACCACATTGAAATACCATCTTACTCCAGTTAGACTGGCCAGTATCAAAAAGACAGAATAACAAATGCTGGCGAGGATGTGGAGAAAGGGAAACCCTTCGACACTGTTGGTGGGACTGTAAATTAGTGCAGCCGTTATGGAAAACAGTATGGCAGATAGAACTGCCATAGGATCCAGCAATCCCACTGCTGGGTATACCCAAAGGAATGGAAATCATCATGTTGAAGGGATACTTGCACTCACATGTTTATTGCTGCTCTATTTGCAGTAGCCAAGAGTTGGAACCAACCTAAATGTCCATCGACGGATGACTGAATAAGGAAAATGTGGTATACTTATACAGTGGAATACTACGCTGCCATAAAAAGAATGAAACTGCCATTCGCAGCAACATGGATAAACTTAGAGAAAATTATGTTAAATAAAATGAGCCAGGCACAGAGAGAGAAATATCGCATGTCCTCACTCATAAGTGGGAGCTGGAAACAAAACAAAAGAAAACCCCCAAACAAACAAACAACAAAGAAAGATACAACAGTCAATAATTCCTTGGACTCTCAAAAGGAGAGAACAGAACTGAGGACACCAGAGGTGGGAAAGACGGAGGAGGGTTAGGAAGAAATTGGTAAAGAGCCACGAAAAATATTTACACTGTGTAATGATCAAATAAAAACACAAACAAAAGAAAACAAAATGAGAGTAAAGGTTTATAATTTCTCAGAATTATAAACTTCTTTACTGGGTTAACTTTTAAAAAATCTAAATTTTGGAAGCTTAACATCTCCAGATTATTTTTGGAAGTTGTTTATTAGTTGAAAAAACTATTCAGAATTATTTGACACACAGAATTTTGATGATGAACTTCTAAGGGGCTAGCAAAGATTTGGGCTTCATTGGGCAGAGGGGAGTTGGAGGTGACTATTTGCCCTCTTTGAGCTCTGAATGCAGCCCTTTGTCTTGTTCTCTTCCCCCTTTTGTTTCTTGAAAACATCCTGTCTTCCACTGAGATTAGTAGAATGTCCTGTGTGGTGGCACATTTAGTAAGTAACCTTAGAAGAGAAAGCAGCAGCTATCCTCACAAGGGACTGCAGGCACACGGAGCACACCTGTGCTGCTGTTGGCATTATGTAACAGCATAAAGTTAATGAGAATTACAGTTATGAAACACACCTGAGTCCAGACCACCTTTTTTTTTTTATAGGTAGGACTCATTGACAAAGTTGGAGATATTCATTTACTCAATCCTTTGATAATTTCCTGTTATTTATATGAGGAATAACTGTTTGTTTCAAATTATATCTGCCATCTTTTACATCAACTCAGTTTTACTTCTTTCCCTATTGTTCTGGAAGTTGTGATAATAGCAAGTGTACAAAACTGCACCAAATCAAATCACATTGTAAAACTCAAGACTGCTTTAATGTAGCTGGTTTGCTTTGGGGGATAGCACTGAGTAACAGAGCCACCCATATGGTTTTTTGTTAATGCACTATTAACAACATTTAATGAAGTGGTTTTAATTTATGATTTAAAGAAAATGGGGCCGAGCCCTTGGCGCACTTGGGAGAGTGCGGTGCTGGGAGCGCAGGAGCGCTCCTGCCGCGGGTTCGGATCCTATATAGGGATGACTGGTGCGCTCACAGTGCTCACTGGCTGAGCGCAGTGCAGCTGGTCTCAAAAAGGACAAAAAAAAAAAGAAAGAAAAAAAAGGAAAATGGCTGAGTAGTTCCAGTAGTAGTGACTTCAGCCTCAGATTACAATCTATTTTGTTTTTTCTCTTCTCAACAGTTTTTAGATTTATGCTTTAGATTTAACTTTTATTTCTAAAATGAGAAATTTGACATCCTCTTTGTCTACAAAGTGGTCAAGTCGAGAAAGTGAAAAGAGTGACAGTCTCCTTAAATGTAACACTTTATTGTTTTTGTGCAGGGAGATTATGATGAACCTTTTTAATATAGTGAATGAGTGATATTTGTCCCCAGTGGTAACCTAGACATGGACTGTTCAGGCCATAGGTTATGCTCATGTGTAGTTTTGTGAATAGCCCAGAGAGTGCTGATGGCTACCTTTGTTCAGAAGGTGAAGAAAGATTGTGAGGGGTACTGCTCTTTCTCCTCCGCTCCTTCCTGGGTTGGTAGATGGTAGTAACTAATTTCAAGGTAGGTAGTGCAGCTAGAGATTTTAACTGGAATCTTTCCACAGGAAATAGGGGCCAGGGTAGGTTGAGGGAAATGGTGGTATAAAATGTATATTCCATTTTGATGTAATCAGGAAGGTAAACTTAAGGAGAAATGGGTTTCCTTCATTTAGATTCATTAAATGTAAAGGATTAATTTAAAATCTTTTAAAATCTGTTAAAGACCTAAGTATGTGTGCTTGAGTCCATTTCTTATGTAAGAAAATCTGATGTTTTTAAGATTTGAAATTATAATTCAAAAATTGTTATAGTCCTGAGGTTATGAATTTTTTTTAATTTGCGGCTGGCTTGGATGGTGACCTGAACCCTTGACCTTGGTATTATATAACACTGTGCTCTAACCACCTTAGCTAATTGGCCAGGTCCTGGGCTTATGAATTATTAAATGTGCTTTCTGAACTCTTTAATCAAAAGTAAATTAGTATGTCGACAAAATAGTCACAAGGTAATGTTTGGATTTTTGTAACTTTATTGTATGCTTTGTTTCTCTACCTTTAGAAAATTGCTGCAAAACTTTTTTATGGGCAAGTTTTTTATAAGATAGGGGAATATATTTAACTCTAAACATAACATTAATTTTTTTTTTTTTTTAAAGATGACCGGTAAGGGGATCTTAACCCTTGACTTGGTGTTGTCAGCACCACGCTCACCCAGTGAGCAACTGGCCATCCCTGTATGGGATCCGAACCCGTGGCCTTGGTGTTATCAGCACCACACTCTCCTGAGTGAGCCACGGGCCGGCCCCCATAACATTAATTTTTTTTTTTTTTTTTTTTTTTTTTCGTGTCCGGCAACGGATCGCAACCGTCAGTGTCGCGCCTGTACCGGACGGGGACCGGCAACGGGAACGCAACCCTTGGTGTTGCGCCCGAACCTCGCTCAGCCAGTGAGCGGGAACCGGTCTGTATGTGGGATCCGAACCCTCGGCGGGAGCGCCGCCGCGCTCCCAAGTGGCACACTGCGCCACCGGGCCGGCCCACCATAACATTAATTTTGATTGTGTTACATATATTTCTAAATAGGAGCCCTAATAAATTCGTGTTTTATTTTTTTGAATTATTCAGGCTTATTTGTGATAAAGAAAAAAGTTAGTATTTATAACACTCTTAAATACAACCTCCTTCCCTTTTCGATGTATTATCAAGACACTGTAGTATGGTTTTTCATATTTATGTAGTATGACTGTCCATATTCTTTTTTTTTTTTTTTTTTGTGGCTGGTATGGGAATTTGAACCCTTGACTTTGGTATTACACCACTATGCTCTAACCTACTGAGCTAACCAGCCAGCCCCATATTCTTTAAGAGTACTAAGTGTGTGTTTTGAATAACATATGTGGATACTTCAAAAAGTTCCTGGAGGGCCGGCCTGTGGCTCACTCGGGAGAGTGCGGTGCTGATAACACCAAGGTTACGGGTTTGGATCCCATATAGGGATGGCCTGTTCGCTCACTAGCTGAGCGTGGTGCTGACAACACCAAGTCAAGGGTTAAGATCCCCTTACCAGTTATCTTTAAAAAAAAAAAAGGTTCCTGGAAAAACTGAATTAAAAGATAACACAAATCCTTCCGTGAACTGTTTGAAGGCCGCTGTACACTATGGATACTTGTATTCTCATTTTAAACTAACATATAATGGAGAAAATAAAATGTGTGGTATCCCCATATTGCTGATTAAAATTCATGTTAAAATAGCTCAATTTCAGTTTTTTTATTTTTTTTTTTTTTTTTTTTTTTTTTGGGAATTCACATGTGTCCCTTATCAGCTGTATAACATAACATTGAATGAGTTACTCATCTCCTGACCCCAAGTTTCTTCATCTGATGAAGCTTGACCCAAATCTTTCACAGTTACAGATACATTGTAGATCTAAATGTGAAAGACAAAACTTTAACACTCTTAGAATATAAAATAGAGTATCTTCCTGTCTGAGAGGAGGGAAATATTTTTTTTAAACCAAAGATCATAGGCAAAAATGAATAAATTGGATTACATTAACATTAGAAACTTATGTTTGTCAAAAACAATACCCTTCAGAAGGTTGGAGGGTAAGTTACAGGATAGGAGAAGATATTTTTGTGCATGTGCTCTCTCTCTCTCGATATATATGTGTGTGTATAATCTAAATATTCTTCGGTGTGTGTATATACCCATGAATATTCGGATTATATAAAAGACCCGTGTACATTAAGAAGAAGAAGACCAACAATGCAGTAGTAAAATGGCCAAGAGACTTGAACAGGCACTTCACAAAAGAGGTTATCATATGTGGTCAATGAACGTATGAAAAGGTTTCTTTCATTATCAAGAAAATACAAATAAAATTCACCTACCAGAAAGATTGAAATTTAAATGATGGAGAGTTTCATGTGATGACGATTTGGAGAAAGAGGAATTCTAATATATTGCTGGTGGGAATGTGAATTGGCATAACCACTTTGGCAAATGTTTGGTAGTGTCTATTAAATTTGAAAAGCACATATCCTGTGTCCCAGTAATTTTAGTCTTAGGGGTGTCAATGTATGTGTGCATATTTTAGAGAGCCCTGTGCACATATGCACCAGAAAATGTATACAAGAATATTAATAGCATTATTTTCAAAAGCTAATAGTTAGAAAAAACCAAGGGCCTGCCAACGGTCACCAATTTATGAATAATTATTTTTTTTAAGTTTTAATTTTAACTTACATGTTTGTGGGGTACATTTTTTTAAGTTTTAATTTTAACGTACATGTTTGTGGGGTACATTTTGTTGTTTAAATATGTGTGTCTGTTGTATAATGATCCAATCAGAATGGTTAGCATATATATCTAAACATTTGTTCATATGCCTGTTGGCCATTTGTTTGTCTTCTTTAGAAAAATGTCCGTTCAGTTCCTTTACCCATTTTTTAATCAGATTATTTGTTTTTTTAAGATTGAGTTCTTTGAGTTCTTTGTATGTTCCGGATAGTAGTCCCTGGTTGGATGCATAGTTTGCATATATTTTCTCCTGTTCTGCAGGAGATAGTTTCCTTTGCTGTGCAGAAGCTTTTTAGTTTGATATAATCCCATTTGTTAATTTTTGCTTTTGCTCCCTATGTTTCTGATGTATTATTCATAAAGTCTTTGTCCAGAACTGTGTCCAAGTGTTTCCCTTATGTTTTCTTCTAGAAGTTTTATAGTTTGAATAGATAAATACTTATATGAGGGAATACTGACCAGGAGTGAAAAGCAATGAACTTGAGCTACATAGGCCATCGTATTTAAATCTCACAAAAATATTAATTCAAATATTAAAGATAAACCTCAAAGAATATATACTGCATGATTACATTTTTATACATTTCTAAAACTGGTGTTTAGGGATGCAAACCCAAGCATAAAACTAAAGCCCAGTAAAGAAATGATTACCCATAAATGCCATGGTAGTGGTTACCTCTGGGCAAGGGGGCAATATGTTTGGGAATGGGCACTTGGAGGGCCTCTGGGGTGCCAGCAGTATTCTGCTTCTCGCAGCTAGGCAGTAGGCACTCTGGTGTTTGCTTTATAATAATTCACAGAGCTAATTTGTGATTATGCATTTTCTGTATGTGTGCTATATTTTTCAATAAATTTTTTTTAACGTCTTAAAAAAATTAAAACAACTTCTAAATGTGGAAAAATTCCAGCCACAAGTCATGACTTACTTTATGACCTTGTCTTTTCTAATTTCAAAATTATATGAATGTGTATTTTTGATTATAATGTTTCCGGATCTTTTCACTCTTAGTAATTAAGTGTTTAAATACTATGAAAAAACAATGGTGTGCTGAGCCACCTCATACTGGCACACAAGAGTTGATAGTGCACATCTCTTCCCAGCTCTATGTTCAGTGATGTCATGTTGGTAGGTTCAAATTGGCCATGGTGGGAGTAGTTATACATGGACATAGCCAAAAGCTACAGATCAAGGTTGCAACCACCTTCCCAGAAAGCTGGTTGTTAAACATTTACTTTCACACTACTGTGCTATTTGCCATACTGCGTGAGAGGTCTATAGGGAAAATCATATTGATTAAACATTTACTTATTTTTTATCATAGTAATATAGACAACACATAAATGTTTAGATAAAGTTCAATGAAGATGAGCTTCTTTGGGGAAGAAATGATTTATGTAAACGTAATTTCATGTTCTGTTGAGAGAGAGGTTAACATAATGGCTCAGTGTGAATTCTGCTATCATAGTGTCTCAGTTTGAGTTTCAACTCAAGTTGTCTTTACCATTTGAACTCCAGCAAGTTATTTTACTTTTGTGTGTCTTTAAATCTTATCTTTAAAACTGAGATGTTAATAATACCAACTCAAAAATGAGTTAATATTGGTACAGTATTTGTTATAGTGAGTACTTAATTCATTTTGCTGGTAGAAAATCATATTTCCTCAGCTGGCCGGTTATCTTAGTTGGTTAGAGTGCAGTCTTACAACACTAAAGTCACAGGTTTAGATCCTTGTACTGGCCAGCTGCCAAAAAAGAAAAAATAATATTTCCTTATTAAGTTTTCATGATTTTTGTTACACATTTATCATAGAGATGCTAAGAAATTCTTTAGATGTATTCTGTTGGAATATAAAAGCTAAATTACTACTTGGAGTATTTCCAAGATAATATTTTATTATTTTATTTTTAGGTGATTCCTCCTAAGGAGTGGAAGCCAAGACAGTGTTATGATGACATTGATAATTTGCTCATTCCAGCGCCGATTCAGCAGATGGTCACAGGGCAGTCAGGACTGTTCACTCAATACAACATCCAGAAAAAAGGCATGACTGTGAAGGAGTTCAGACAGCTGGCCAACAGTGACAAGTGAGTAGATGGGGTTTGCTATTTTTATTTCTTTCAAAGATATATGTGAACATTGTAATAAACCAAGTAGACAGAGGAGCAGGAATCTGCAGTATAATCTTTTGGTTCTCATTTAACTGTTTCTGTTTTCTTCAGGTGGTTGCCTACTAACATTTAGTTTACTCTTTAGGAAATTGTTCCTCATTTTATTATATCATTAATAATAGCTATAAATGGATCTTTCTATCTTGTAGTTGCCATGAGTTTTTGATTGTCCACGATTCATCATTGTTAGGCATGTTTTTTTCTTTATGTGACAACGTTTAAGTCTTTATCATATCTATATGTGTGTGTGTCTATATATATGTGAAGATTAGTAATTTTAATCTTGAGTGACTTGAAAGGGCACCATTATTGTATTAGTTATCTATTGTTACCAAATTATCCCAAATCTTAAATCATCCTACACTCTCTGAGGGTCAGGAATCTGGGAGTAGCTTAGCTGGGTGTTTCTGGCTCAGGGTCTCTCATGGGGCTACAGTCACAATGTTGGCTCCTCTTCCATGGGTGCTGTCCTAACATGGCTGTTGGCTGGAATTGTCATGTCATGGCAGCTGGTTTCTCTGAGAACAAGTGATCCGAGAGACTTAGCAAGATGGAAGCCACATATCTTTTCATGACCTATCTCAGAAGTGACACACTGTCATTTCTGCCACATTGTATTTGTCCCCAGCCATTTCTTTTTCTTTTTTTTTTTCCTTTTTGTCTTTTTTCGTGTCCGGCAACGGATTGCAACCCTCAGTGTCGCGCCCGTACCGGACCGGACCGGCAACGGGATCGCAACCCTCGGTGTTGCGCCTGCACCTCACTCAGCCAGTGAGCGGGAACCGGTCTGTATGTGGGATCCGAACCCTCGGCGGGAGCGCCACCACGCTCCCAAGCAGCGCACTGTAGCAGTGAGCCACCGGGCCGGCCCCGTCCCCAGCCATTTCTAAGTGCAGCTTACACCCAAGGGGAGGAGAATGAAGCTCTACTTCTTGAAGGGAGGAGTATCAAAGAATTTTTGGGTATATTTAAAAATCGTCACAATTATGGTTATTATTAAACTACATTTTTTTAAAAAAAAGTTTCTGGCGTGTGGTTAAGGCCCTAGATCAAAACATTAATTGGACCAAAACAAAACCCAGCCTAAAAAACTTAGCTGTCTGAGTTTCCTGGATGGGTGTGAATGAGATTAAGACTTTGGGTGAATTTAGCTGATAGCTTTTTTATTTTTTAAATTGTATTTGACATAGTAAGTACATGATGGTACTTGAAGAATCTTACTTCTCTGTGTTAAGTTCCTTCTATGGAGCATTCTGGCTATTCCAAGGAAGCTGAACATTTTATATTTAATTTAATTTGATTGCTTTTTAAAAAATTTTTTTTGGGTGACATTAGTAGAGCCTCCTTTCAGATCTCATTAATTGAGAATGTGGTTGAACTCATTAGCTTTCAAACTCTTTCAGAATTCTTTTATAAGTACAATGCTATTGAAATAAGATTGCAGAGGCAATTATACCTTTTTATAAATGTAAACTGTTTATTGTATTCTGTTTCCTATCTTTTAGTACTTATTTCCAGTGTTGCTCTTAAAGTGTTAAGTAAGTCTTAGTTCATTGAGTGGAACCTGTGCTTGGTTACTTTGATATTTCAAGGGATAATTTGTATTTAAAAGAAATCAGATTATACTTACTAAAAAATATTAGTTAATATTGTTGATAATCATCATAGCTATTATAGGAAAGGTACAAAATGTTATGGGATTTCCAAGGAAGATCAGGTTTCTGTGGTTGTTGATAAGGAATGGAGTAGTTTCATTTTGTAGGTGCTGCTGGGATGGATTTTGAAGGATGGCCGGAAACATTTTTGCCAGTTAGAAAAATAATACATGCTTATTTAAAAATTAAAACTTCATAGGACCGGCCCGTGGCTCACATGGTCAAGGGTTAAGATCCCCTTACCTGTCATCTTTCAGGGAAAAAAGAAAATTAAAACATTATAGACATATGTAATTTTAACTCCCAGGGACAATCATTATTAATAATACATGATAATTAAAAATATCGATGAGAATTGAGCCTTGAAGTCCTTTGTTCTCTTATAGAGAAACTTTGATCATCATCTCTAGCCCATTTGATTATTCTACCATAGTATCAATTTTCTATTTCAAGGGAATTTATTTTACTAGGCACTAATTTTATTCATATCTCTGTTCCATTTCTACTTTGGTGGCTTAGTTTGTAGATTGACTCATCCTGAAGATAGACATTCAGGTGACATAGTCTGTTTTGTGTACCACTGTATGTATACCCAGTGCCTGGTACAGTATCTGGGATATGGTATGTATTTTTTAAATATATGTTGATTGAGTGAATACATAGTGTCATTAAAGCTAAAATATATTTGAAGTGGTATAAATTATTGGGCAGATTGTAAAGATTTACTTATTATCAAAATGTACATTTCTTGATATTCTGGAGTCGAAAGGTATTTTTAAAAAGTTGTTCGTTGTTCTTTAAGTTATGCAGTATAACCAGAATGAGAAATTGTCTGACACATTATTTCTAGGTTAAATTTTATCTTTCAAAGTTAATTTCTCTTTTGATTGGGATTAATTTCATTGTAATAGTTATAATTTTAAACTACCTTTGAAATTTATATTTTTATATTTCCTCTGTCAGTTTCATATTCCAGTAAAATAGCTTTCTCAGCCTCAAACCAGGGCTCTTGCTTGTCCATAAGGAGCTGCCCTAGGACCTCATGGTCTTCATAGTGGTTTGGAATGGTCCTGAGATGGGACTAATTTTCATGAGAGGCAGGAGGCATCCTGCCAGTCTTTCTATTCATCTGTTTTCCTTTGGTACATGTCCTTGCATAGGTGCCCAGTACATAATGTGCTTGATGTAAATAGTAGAGAGGGTAGCATGATCATTTGGTGATAACACTACGTAATCCAAAGAAAATCTAGAGAACTCCAACATAGCTCTAAAATAAAAATTTATAGAGAAGAGTAATATGCTCTTTTACATTGCTTGCATTACTGATCTATACTTTCTTATAGGCACAGGTAGAACTAAATGCTTTACATAATTACCTGATGGAGCCTGCATAAGTCTGATAGTTATTATCCCTATTTTATATAGGAATAACTGAGTTCCAGAGAGATTCAGCCTTCTGTTCAGGATTATGTAGTTTATAAATGGCCAAACTTGGGTACAAACCCAAGCAGCTTAATCCTGTAGCCCACTTCTTAACAATTGTGCTATAGTGAATGAAAGGTTCTAGATAAAAAAAAAAAAAAAGTATGGCTGAATGTGTTTTGAGCAAATTGACAAAAGATTTGTAGAAGAGGTATGACTGTTTGACAGTCCATTAGGGATGAAATCTATAGTCAGTATTCATTAGAACCAGGTATTAGCCAAGACTGGTCACTTTTTTTCTAGCTTAGAATCAGCATTTCATTCAAATGGGCAAGGATTTTAGAATTTAACCTCAATGGGCAATACCAGATTTTAAATTTATCTTTTACAGGCATGAATTTAAAAAAAAAAATCAATCCTGATTGGGTGTATAGTGATAGATTCTATAGGTTTTCTTATATAGTGTAAGGCAGTTTAGGGCTTTCAATTTTAATTCCAAAGTCTGAGTAGTTTCTCTAAAAGTTCTAATAAATAGCATCTCTGCTACCTTTTGCTTCTCTCCTTTCTCTTCTTCCTTGTGGTCTATGCTCTGGAGAGTAGGGATGCACACTTGCCTTCATCACCTGACTCTGACCTGTGGTTAGCTTCTTGGAATTCCTGATGCTACTGGAACCTGCTAGTAGAAGAGATGAAATAATGTAAAGTTAATGGTGCTTTCATGATTATACTTTTTGTTTTTGGATGTGCTGTGAGATTTTAGTGTTCTGGATAAATCAGTGAATTGTTTTGTATTTCAAATATGGTTGTCAAATTAAGTTGTCTTGTAGTCTTGCTTATTCTTATTACATGGATAACCAGTTCAGGGTCTCCAGTATAGCAATTGTAGATGTTGATTATGTTGTGATTAGTCAATCTAAAATGTTCAGTAAGTTTTACTGGAATTGCTTCTACTGCTAAACACCTTTTATTTTTTTTCCCACTTTGTTTATTTTCTTCATAAGGAAACATTGGTATCCTTTTTTTGGCTGATAATGTAAGGTTATTGTTCAAAATCCAAGTAATACAGAGAAGTAAGTGCTTTTCTGTAGTTGCTATGTGAAAGATAATCATTAATATTAATAATTTTATATATATTTCTTTCTGGCCATTTAAGGTACAATTACAGGCATTTTTTTACATAAATAGGATCACAGTATACACACTATTCTGTAACCTGCTTTATGCACTGTGGAAAGATTTTTATGTCAGTACATCAGAAGAGTTACCTCATTTATGTTGTTATTATTATTTTTTTTAACTAACCAGCAGTTGCTAGATAATAGCTTGTGCTTTCAATTAATGCTGCAGGAAACATCCTGGTCACATCTGTCATTGTACACGTCTGTGTTGTTAGAATAAATTTCTGGAGCTAGATTTTAGGGTCAAGGATATACTTTTTTTTTTTTAACGCTTTTGATATGTGTTGAAAAATTACACTCTGAAAAGGTCGTAACAGTATTTATACTCCCACTCCAGCCGTGTCAGAGGTGTCATTATTTTCCTCTCGTTAGTATATTAAACATTTGTCAATCTAATAACTGCAAAGTATCCTAATTTAGTTTTACTTCTTTGGATGTTTAGTGAGATTGTCATTTTTCAATTTTTCTTTTTTTTTTTTTTTGTCTTTTTTCATGTCCGGCAACCGATCGCAACCCTCAGTGTGGCGCCCGTACCGGACCGGGACCGGCAACGGGATCGCAACCCTCGGTGTCGCGCCCGCACCTCGCTCAGCCAGTGAGCGGGAACCGGTCTGTATGTGGGATCCGAACCCTCGGCGGGAATGCCGCCGCGCTCCCAAGCGGGGCACTGTAGCAGTGTGCCACCGGGCCGGTCCCGTTTTTCAATTTTTCTATAGGTGTTAAGTCTTTTACATATAAATCTGTGAAATTTCTTAATATAGTATAATTGGTTAAAGATTTTAGAAATATTTGAAAGCTAAAATGACTTTAACTAATTTTTTGCTTCTATTTTTGATATTTTCATGAAAGTCTCCTTACTGATAAAAAATATGAAGTGATTATATAGCATTATTTAGGAATCTTAAGAGTAGAGTATTCAGATATTTATGATAAATATGTTTGTATGCTTGTTAGATTTGACACCTGGGTGTCTGCAGTGGTTTTATTTTGATAAGATTTTGTTTAGAAAGTGAGTTAAATCAAATGAGTGGGGAAAATTTTAAAATCTTTTTTTTAAATGTACCTTTTACAGATACTGTACTCCGAGATACTTAGATTATGAAGATTTGGAGCGCAAGTACTGGAAGAACTTAACTTTTGTTGCACCTATCTATGGTGCGGACATTAATGGGAGCATTTATGATGAGGTATGTTTGTATTTACAGTTGGTTTTGTAAAGGTTCATTTAATGTTACTATTTTTGTTACAATTTTCGACAGTTGAGAAGTAGTTGTTTCTTAGGCTTTTGGGCGATCCATAATTTTTCCTAGGACAAAGAGGAAAGAAAGATTCATCTGTAGGATTTCTGTTATTTTTTAAATTGAAGCTAGCTAATTATACAGATACCCGAGACTGTTCAACATTAATATAATATGCAGTTATCTGTCTGTTCTTCGCAGTACATTACATTTTTTTAGGTGCAAGTTCATTACAAAAATGTTTGAAAAACAGGAAATATTCATCATACTACCACCTGAAGGCAAAAGCTGTATTTCAAATACTGTAACATTTCAAAGTAAGTTGCAGACATAATGACAGGTCACCCTTAATTATATCAGCATGTATCTTTTAATTACAAGGCAATTTAACATTTACATAATGTAATCTAATATACAGGCCATAATCAAAGTGCCCTAATTTTTCTAATACTCTTATTTATAACTGTCTTCCACCCATATGAAGGATCCAGTCAAGGATTCCTCTGTGTAAAGAATGAGTGATCTATGGGATGATATTTAGATATTAGGTGAATGTCCTGTTCTCCAATAGCCTTCCACTCAGTGGATTTGGAATCTATTGGTAATCCTTGCCTTATTTCCTTTATTATATTATTTTAAAACCTTTTTTAGTTTGAAATCTAAAACACATTAGGAAGTGCTTGAAACATAAACCTAGAGCTTCATGAATTATGGCAAATTAAAAACCTATATACCATTTCTGACATCAAGGAAAACCATTACCAGCACCCTTGAAATCCTTTACACGGCTCCATTACCTACCATAGGCTCCCCTTTTCCTTCAAAAGTAACCACTGTTCTGACTTCATGATGATTATTTTCTCCTTTTCTTTAACAATACAGCTCATTATGACCTGTTTCTGAATTTTATATAATTAGAATCATTCAGTATATATTCTTTTATATCTGGATTCTTTTTTTTTTCCTTTTTGTCTTTTTTCGTGACTCGTAACGGGATCGCAACCCTCGGTGTCGCGCCCGCACCGCGTTCAACCAGTGAGCGGACCAGTCTCTATATGGGATCTGAACCCTTGGCGGGAGCGCCACACTCTACTGAGTGCGCCACTGGGCCGGCCCTGGATTCTTTTTTTAATTTAATTTTTAACTTAAAAACTTTTTTATTATGAATATTCATGAGATACAAAGCTAATTGTCAACCCTTGTGCCCATCATGTGAGGGCCAGATTCATACTGGCAGCATACTTATTACCAGAAATTACTTTTGTACCCTGCGTCCTGGACCCAATTATTCCCCACCCCCCACCCCCACCTCCCCTGCACTTTGTAGCCCTAAGAATGTTCCCTCCCTCTGTAAGACTAATGCACTACTGTGGTCTTTCTTTCCTTCCTTTTTTCTCTCTTAGCTACACATATGAGTGAGCACAGGTGGTATTTATCCCTCTGTGCTTTGCTTATTTCACTCAATATAAGTTTCTCCAGGTTCATCCATGTTGTTGCAAATGGGAGTATTTCATTCTTTTTTATGGCAGAGTAGTATTCCATTGTGTATATATACCTCAGTTTCCTTATCCAATCATCCATTGATGGACGTTTAGGTTGGTTCCATGTCTTGGCTATTGTAAACAGAGTTGCAATGAACATGCGAGTGCAGGTATCCCTTCGACATGATGATTTCCATTCCCCTGGGTGTATACACTAGAAGGGGGATTGCTGGATTGTATGGAAGATCTATCTATAGTTCTTTGAGAAACCTCCATATTGTTTTCCATAGTGGTTATACTAATTTACAGTCTCACCAACAGTGTAGGAGTGTTCCTTTCTCTCCACACCCTCACCAGCATTTGTTATTCACCATCTTTTTGATTATAGCCAGTCTAACTGGGGTGAGGTTGTGTCTCAGTGTTGTTTTAGTTTGCATTTGCCTGATGATTAGTGAAGTTGAGCATTTTTTCATGTATCTGTTGGCCATTTGTATGTCTTCCTTTGAAAAATGTCTACTCAGCTCCTTTGCCCATTTTTTAATTGGGTTATTATTATTATTATTTTTACTGTATAATTGCTTGAGTTCTGTGTATATTCTGGATATTAATCACTCGTTGTATGCACAGTTAGCAAAAGATTTTCTCCCACTCTGTAGGTTGTCATTTTATTCTGTTGATTGTTTCCTTTGCGGTGCAGAAGCTTTTTAGGTTGATATAGTCCCATTTGTTTATTTTTTCTTTTGCTGCTTGTGCTTTCAGGCTCATGTTAATAAAGCTTGTGCCCAGACCTAGTTGCTGAAGTGTTTCACCTCTATTTTCCCTTAGTAATTTTACAGTTTCAGGTCTTATACTTAAGTCTTTAATCCATTTTGAGTTGATTTTAGTGTATGATGAGAGATGCATGTCTAGTTTCATTCTTCTGCATGTGGATATCCAGTTTTCCCAGCACTACTTGCTGAGGAGGCAGTCTTTTCCCCAATGTAGATTTTTGTTGCCTTTGTCTAATATCAGATGGCTACAAGCCTGAGGGGTGATTTCTGGGTTCTCAATTCTACTCCACTGGTCTGAATGTCTATTTTTATACCAGTACCATGCTTTTTTGGTTACAGTAGCTTTGTAGGATAATTTGAAGGCAAGTAGTTTTATCCTTCTGGCTTTATTTTTTTTGCTCAGAATTGCTTTGGCTTTTGTTTTTCCATATGAAAGGTAAGATTGTTTTTTCCATTTCTGTGAAGAATGTCATTGGTATTTTGAGGGGGATTGCATTGAATCTGTACATTGCTTTGGGTAGTATAGATGTTTTCATAATGTTAATTCTTCCAATCGAAGAGCATGGAATATCTTTCCATCTTTTTGTGTTTTAATTTCTTTCAGAAGCAGTTTGTAGTTCTCATTGTAGTGGTCTTTCTCTTCCTCGGTTAAATTGATCCCTAGATATCTTATTTTTTTGTGTGACAATTGTAAATGGGCGAACTTTATTTATTTCTCTTTCTATTAATTCATTATTTGAGTATATAAATGCTACTGGTTTTGGGGCATTTATTTTGTATCCTGCAACATTACTGAAGTTATTAACCAGCTCTAAGAATTTTTTGATAGAGTCTTTAAACTTTTCTGTATATAGTATCACATCATCCGCAAATAGAGGACGTTTGACTTCATCTTTTCTAATCTGGATTCCCTTTACTTCTTTCTCTTCCCTGATTGCTCTGGCTAGTATCTCCAGTATTATGTTAAGTAGAAGTGGTGAGAGTGGGCATCCTTGTCTTGTTCCTGTTTTTGAGGGAAAGGCCTTCAGTTTTTCCCCATTCAGCATGATACTGGCAGTGGGCTTGTCATAAGTGGCTTCTATTGTGTTGAGATATTTTCCTTCTATACCTAATTTGTTGAGAGTCTTTATCATGAAGGGATGTTGAATTTTGTCAAATGCTTTTTCAGCATATGTTGAGATAATCATATGGTCTTTGTCCTTGAGTTTGTTGATGTGATGTATCACATTTATTGACTTTCATATGTTGAACCATCCTTGCATCCCTAGAGTGAATCCCACTTGATCATAGTGCATAATTTTTTTAATATGTTGCTGTATTCTGATTGCTAATATTTGGTTGAGGATTTTAGCATCTAGGTGCATCAAGATATTGGCCTATAATTTTCTTTTTCTGTTGTGTCTTTATCTGGTTTTGGTATCAGAGTTATGTTGGCCTCATAGAATGAGTTTGGGAGAGTAGTAGTGTCTGTTTCAATTGGTTGGAATAGTTTGAAGAGAATTGGTATTAACTCCTCTAAAGTTTGATAGAATTCAGCTGTAAAACCATCTGGACCCAGACTTTACTTTGTTGGAAGATTGCTAATTACAGCTTCAATCTCTTTGCTTGTTATTTGTCTATGTTTTCTGTCTATTCTTGCTTTAGTCTTGGTAGTTTGTATGTGTCTAGAAACTTATCCATATCTTCCAGATTTTCATATTTGTTGTCATACAGTTGTTTATAATAGTCTCTAATGATTCTTTGTATTTCTGTGCTATCGGTTGCTATGTTTGCTTTTCATTTCTGATTTTCGTTATTTGGGTCTTCTCTCTTTTTTGTTAACCTAGCTAATGGTGTGTCTATTTTATTTATCTTCTTGAAAAACCAATTTTTGGTTTTGTTGATCATTTCTATTGTTTTTTGGGTCTCTATTTTATTTAGGTCTGCTTTGATCTTAATTATTTCTTTCCATCTACTACCTTTAGGTTTGGATTGTTGTTGTTTTTCAAATTCTTTGAGGCATAGTGTTAGGTTGTTTATTTGAAGTCTTTCCATTCTTTTGATATAAGCATTTATTGCAATAAATTTGCCTGTTAGTACTGCTTTTGCATTATCCCACAGGTTTTTATATGATGTATCTTTATTTTCATTAGTTTCTAAAATTTTTTTTATTTCCTGTTCGATTTCTTCTTGGACCCATAGGTCATTCAGGAGCCTATTATTTAGTTTCCATTTATTTGTATAGCTTCCAGAGTTTTGCTTATTGTTTATTTCCAATTTTAGTCCGTTGTGGTCTGAAAAATAGTTGGAATGATTTCAATTTTTTAGAATTTGCTGAGACTAGATTTGTGACGTAATATGTGCTCTATCCTGGAGAATGTACCATGAGCTGACGAGAAGAAAGTGTATTCTTTACTTGTTGGGTGAAATGTTCTTTATATATCTGCCAAGTCTGGTTGGTCTAAGGTGCAAATTAAATCCTGTGTCTCTTTGTTGACTTGTTGCCTTCCCATACTGAGAGAAGGGTGTTCAGATCACCCACTATTAATGTATTAGGTCCTATTTCTTTCTCTAGGTCTACGAGTATTTGCTTTATATATCTGAGTGATCCAGTATTGGGTACATACATTTTTATGATTGTTATGTCTTCCAGCTGGATAGATGCCTTTATCATTATATAGTGGTCTTCTTTGTCCCTTTTTGTGTTTTTTGGTTTAAAGTCTATTTTGTCTGATATAAGAATAGCTACTCCTGCTCATTTTTGGTTTCCATGTGCATGATATATCTTTTTCTATCCCTTCACTTTTAGTCTGTGTGTCTCTACAGGTGAAGTGGGTCTCTTGAAGACAGCATATAGTTGAGTCTAGCTTTTTAATCCAGTCAGTCTGTCTTTTGAATGGGGCGTTTAATCCATTCACATTTAGGGTAGTTACTGATAGGTATTGTTTAATTCCTGTTATTTCATTGCTTTTTGTTTAGATGACTTAAATATCTTTTGATCATTACTTCCCTTTTTATTTCTCTTCTTCAATGTTAGTTGGAAGTTTAAGGTGGCATGATTTAGCTTCTTTCTCTTTCTCAATGGCATTTTTGTTTTAATGGTGGGTTTTGGTCTTTCTTGTATATTTGTGATAGTGGTCATTGTTATTCAGATTCCAGGTGAAGGACTACCTTGAGAATTTCTTGCAGGGCTAGTCCTAGTGTGGTGAACTCCCACAACTTTTGTTTGTCTGGGAAATACACCGTTTCTCCCTCATTTCTGAAGGAGATCCTTTTCGGTAAAGAATTCTTGGCTGGCAATTTTTTTCTTTTAGTATTTGGAATATAACATTCCACTTTCTTCTGGCCTGTAGGGTTTCAGTTGAGAAGTCTGCTATTAGTCTGACGGGGGTTCCCCTATAGGTTATTTGATGCTTTTCTCTTGCTGTTTTTAGAATTCTCTCTTTGTCTTTGAGCTTTGCACATTTAACTGTAATGTGTCTTGGGGAGGATCTTTTTGGATTGAATCTGTTTGGGGACCTTTGAACTTCCTGTATCTGAAGGTCTGTATCTCTCCCTACACCTGCGAAGTTTTGTTACTATTTCCTTGAGTAGGTTTTCAGTACCTTTTCCTTTCTCCTACCCTTCAGGAATACCCACGATTCGGATGTTAGAGTGCTTGAAGTTGTCTGCTATCTCTCTTAGATTTTCCTCATTATTTTTAATTCTTTTTTTCTTTTTTTTTTGGTCTGCCTGCATTATTTCAAGAAGACCATCTTCAAGTTCTGAAATCCTTTCTTCTGCTTTCTCTACCCTGCTGCTCAGGCTCTCAGTTGTGTTTTTTTATTTCATTGAGTCAGTCTTTCATTTCTAGAAGTTCTGCTACACTCTTTTTTAAGGTATTAATCTCTTTGTAGATTTCCTCCTTCATATTCTGGATGTTTTTTCTTGTTTCATTGTGTTCTCTAATTGAGTCTTCCTTTATTTCTTGAAGTTTTCTTAAGATCATTGCTCAGAATTCTTTTTCAGACATTTCTAGGATTCCTTGTTCTGTGGAGTCTGACTTTGGAGCATTACTATATTCTTTTGGTTGTGTCATTTCTTCTTGTTTGTACTTCTGGTATTTTTTCGTTGATGTTTGGTCATTTGGTAGAGGGTTTGCTTCTTCTTTTACACTGAGGTTGGCTGTGGAGTGTCCCTGGTTACTACTGTCTTTGCTTGGATAGTAAGTGTGGTGGTGGTCATGTTAAACCATCTTGGGTCCTGTTCCTGAATCTGTGGTTGTAGAATGAACCCCTAGCACCGCGGGGTTCTGCTGGGCTCACCTTGGTGGGGGTCGGGGTGCGTGGCCTGGCACTCCCCTCCAGGTCCAAGGAGTTGGGGGGGTCGCACCTCTAGCCACGCGGTTCTGCTGGACTCACCTCCTATTTGGATTCCTTCATACCTTATTGCATTTTTTTCTTATTACCTTTCTAAGATTTTTTCTTTATTGTGTGTAGTTGTAGTTCACTTATTTTCATGGCTGTGTATCATCCTATTGTATGAAGCACCATGGTTTGTTTATTTGTTGTTGCTAATTGACATTTTGGTTGCTTCTAGTTTTGGCTTTTATGCACAAAAGTTCTATAAATGTTCTGCACATGATTCGCAGAGCACAGAAGCATGCATTTCTGTTGATTGTTTACATTGAAGTGGTCATAGTGTATATATACACATGTTTAGCTTTAGAAGAAAGCTTGTTTACAGTTTTACACCTTCCTGTAACAATATTCGTGAGTTCCCATTGCTCTATGTTCTCCCTAATACTTAGTATTATCAGTCCTTTAATTTTAGCCGTTCTCTTGGGTGTGCGTAGTAGTATTTTGTGGTTTTAGATTGCATTGTGATTTTGGGCTGAGCCCATGGTGCACTCTGGAGAGTGTGGCGCTGGGAGCGCAGCAGTGCTCCCGCTGCGGGTTCGGATCCTATATAGGGATGACCGGTGCACTCACAGCGCTCACTGGCTGAGCGCGGTGCGGCCGGTCTCAAAAGGACAAAAAAAAAAAAAAAAAATTGCATTGTGATTTTTTTCCCCACATGTTCATTGGCTGTTTGGATTTCCCCTTTAGTGAAGTGCCAGCATGTACATTTTTCTTTTTTGTCATGCTTTTCTTATTGGTTTGTACTTCTTCATATATTCTGGATATGAGGTAGTGAGCCACAGGCCAGCCCTCTATATTGATTTCTAATTGTCGAATACTTTTATTTTTGAAGATGGACTGGGTATTAGATGATACTGTGGAATTACTGTTGTCCTATTAGATGTCATGGCTATATAATTTTTTTTTTTTTACTTATCAAGTAAAAATATGCATTGAGGCTGGCTGGTTAGGTTAGCTCACTTGGTAGAGTGTGATGCTGTTAACACCAAGGTCAGGGGTTCAGGTCCCTGTACTAGCCAGCTGCCAAAAAAGTCCCCCCAAAACAAATAAAAATGTGCATTGAAATATATGTGGGTGAAATAACATGAGGTCTGGGATTTGTTTTTAACAAACTGCAGAAAATAGTGGATAGGTGTAGATGAGAGAAGATTGGCAAAATATTTATAATTGAAGATAGATGATGGATACATGGCATTTTAAATATGTATCTGTTTGAAATATTAAAAATAAAGGTTTTAAGAAAAGACTTTCCCCATTCTCCTGGATTTTCCCTAGTATAAGTAATCTCTGTTGAAAATTTGTTTATTAAAGTATTTCCCGCTCATGTAGGAAAACTGAAAAATATAGAAAAATACATGGAAAATAAAAATTGCTCATTACATCTACCAAAGAGAAGTAACCTTTTTATGATTTTCTTTTGGTCTATTTTATGTGAGTGTGTGTATACAATCATGTATGTATTTGCATCTGTGTACATATTTCCCCCAAAGAGCTGATGAGGTTTTATCAGATGTCTTTTTGAAGCACGTCCAGTACTGCTCTTGAGAGGGACCGTTTCAGTTTATTCTAGCACCATCCATGTTTAGACTACCAGTTTAAATTGGACCTTGTATTGATTAAATTGGTTAAATAAAATTGGTTGCTAGATTTTTTTGGTATTTCAGTTCCAGGTGTATTCTTTACTGACTTATTCTTTAATGATAATAAATCTCTTGTAAGTTTAATATGTTATGATTACTTGTTTTTGGCACAATGAGTAGCTATAGTGGGGTGGGGCACTAAAAGTTGTCCATAGGCAGGGCCAGGTTATGCAGACATATGATTCAGGTGGGGGCACAGGGAGGAGGCTGGGAGCAGATTCTAGCACTTAGAGTAATTGTCTGGGAAGGACAAGGTGGCAAGTAGAAACTATGTGAAACGATTAATGATGGAGGGCTATGGGCAGGTGGGAGTGGACATATGGAAACATTTATGTGGGTCTGGTATTTTTAGGTTATGCCATTTAACAGTGAGTCTTCCTTACAGAACATGTACCTTGTCTTATTAAACCAGCTCCTGTGGGATTTCCATTGGAATGGGTGAGGCACGGTAAATACTTGACAAAACTTGGGCCTAGAGAGGTTAAATTACTTTTTCAAAGTTATGAGGCTAATAGAAGGGCTGCCATGTGCTCTAATCCCGCCACACCAGTTTTAAAGAAGTAATTATGTGTAGTCAATATCATATATGTGGAAATGTGTAAAACTAGGTCTTTGTCAACTACATATTGCCCCTGAGCTGATGGTTTATTTTGTGCCTTCTCTGTGGTCTCTTCCCTATGGTATCCTAGCAAGTGTTCATGCTTGTGAGAAGGTTGAGCTGAGTGATCTTCTGGATCCTTAGATCCAGAAGGGCTTAGAAGTGTCATATCTGAGTGCTCTAAAGTAAAATAAAACTCAATCTAAGTGTTTTTTTTTTTTTCCCCTTAAAACCACCTCTTAGGATCACTTACCTTTTTGTTTCTTATATAATATATAACTATGAGTTAGAAGCAGCATATTTGGGGGGTGGGAGCATTTTCGGACCAATTGAAAAAAAAATGCCCCAAGCTAGCTTTTATATTTGATAATGAAATAGCGTAACCATTGACTGCAAAGATGAGGTTGATGGACTTTGGTTTGCTGTGCTTATCAATTTACTGTTTGTGTTTGAAAGCCAGGTACTGATCAGAATTGCCTCAAGGGAAAATTGACTTTAGCCTTCAGATTTGAGTAACTTTAGTTATTAAAGTTCAATGAATAAAATGCACTGGTTTGTAAACATGAAGTTTTAAAACATCTTCACTTACAGGTTTTAGAGCTGGGAATCTGTCATTTTGGTAAGACCTACAAGGCATAGTATTTTATGAAATTTCTGCAGGCTCTGAGGGAGCATTTAGCAGCTCCTGAGCTGGGATGACATTTTCAGTGCTTCGTAGCATAAGGAAAGACATGAGAGAAATGTTGTAAACTGCTACTGATAAACAAAACTAGTCACAGTCAAGACACCTAAATTCAAACAAGTGAAAAATAACTTGTTTGCCCCCTTGAGGTAGATGGATAATAACTAGAGAAAGAGTTCATTATAGGGAGTGATGAAAAGTGAGCATGATAATAACTGTAACTGTCAGAGATGTTTGAAATCATCGTATTGAGTGTGCATTGAAGAAGCCCATGTATTATTTTGCTATTGACTATCATTATCTTTACACTGTTTAATACTTCAGATCAGTATTTAAATTGTACTGAGGACTGGTTTCTTATGGTTCATGGCATTACTTTGAAAAGACTTAGAGTCATCAAATTGCAGTTTAATTTCCCTCCTAATTTCTAGTTATGCTTATTTCCTTTTGAAAGAAAGTGAGCCGAAATGCCAGGTACCGATCAAGCTTTATTAAAGGAAAAGAATCTGCCGGGCTGTGCTCCAAAAGGAGGGCAGCACCAGTGTCCGGGTGGTAGAGCTTATATATGCTGCAAGGAAGGCTGCCGTCATCAGGGAGGGGTTTGGTGCTGGTGTGGAAGACGAGGCTGGCGGAGGCAATCAGGTGGAAGGTTGCAGCCATGCGGAAGTAGAGGAGTTTCTATCTCTCAGAAACCTCGAGGTTTCTCATAAGGGAAAGGCAGGCGGCCATTTTGTGCTCAGTGTGTGTAAAATGGCATGGATCACGTCTAAGATCCATCATTCCTGCCTTTTAAGTATAGGAAGAAGGGAAGGGGGGTGAAGGTCTCATTCTTCTGAAGCTACTTCCTGCTGGAGATGGGCGAAGATCTGAAAAAATAAAAGATTTATGTTGGCGGGTAAAACAAGTAGGTGGCTGGGTGCTGGTTTCGTGTGGGGAGTGTGGGGAGGCTGTGTTCCTCTCGGGAAGGGTCGCTGATTCAGAGGGGCTGATATCCTCCTCCCATGAAGCATTCAGTGACCTTTTGATTGGTGAAGGCCTGGATACGCTCCTGCAAGAAACTAGAGAAACATTGAAAGAGGCAGGGACCAAGAAGGATAAGTCCTATCATGGTCATGGGTCTGGCGTGTTTTGTCCTGAAGTCCTCGCCCATCGCTATAGCCCAGGTGAGTGGTTTGGGTGAAGCAGAAATGTTTTTGTTGCGGGGGAGGGGGGGCCACTGGATTCCAGCAGAATCCCCTTTGGAAAGAGCCAACCAGTAGTTTTTAGCCCTGTAAGAACATGATGTGGCAGTTGTCTGGTCACAGCATGTTGTGGGAACGTATGTCAGGGATGTGAATGTGTTTTGTAGGGTTCCCCTGAGGATTCAGGGTGGCAGACCTGGGAGGTTGGAAAGTGTCCTTCCACCCACCAAGACCTTGGTTATACGTTGTGAACAGGGTGTGGCATATGTCTCTGTTAGGAAAAGAAGCAGGAGGAAAAGGCAAGTGTTCAGGGGCTGAGAGGTTGAGGGGGTGCATAGTAGGAAAAAGGAGTAGAGGGTAACCTCGTTGGGGGTGTAATCATAGAGGGCACCCTGCCAGGCTAATTTGGTTACCTGCTCAAGGATGTCTTCAACACTGGAGGTGACGGGTCGGGACCAGTCTTGGAGCAGCTCCTGTGTGAAGGACGTGAGGCGGGCCTGCAAGAGTGAGAGGGTAATCACCGGGGGAAAGATCAACCTTCTTCTGGGATTGGGGGAAGAGCGGAGGTCTGGAGATTTTAAATTTTGTGGGTCCTGAAATGGATGAAGTGTAAGGAGATGTTGGGTTTGGGGTTGAGCACAGTGATCCCTCTGGCTTGGTGTTAACAGATTTTTGGGTAAAGTCTCAGGTGCTAGTTTTACCAAGGATAAGTGATACCAAGGGGCCTTTCCTAGTACCTTTACTGCCGTGGGGGTGGTGAGAAGTACTATATAAGGCCCTTCCCGACATGGTGAGAGGAGCTTTGGGATTCGGGTATTAATACACATTTGCTTTCCTGCTCTCAGTTTAAAGTCCGACGGGGTGGTGGGGAAAGGATGAGGTAATAGAAGGTTGGCCTGTTCCCGAAGATCCCTAAAGGGTGAAAGAGTAGGGAGATAGTGGCCTAAAGGCAATGAGCTGGAAGGAAGAGGTGTGAAATTGAAGGATCTGCCATACATAAGTTCGAAGGGGCTGACGCCAGTGGGTTTGCGGGAGGCAGCTCGCAGGTAGAGGGAGAAGTTGGGTCCAAGGGAGGTAAAGTTCCATGGACAGCTTGGTGAGGTGTGTTTTTATGAGGTGATTGGCTTTTTCTGCTTTGACTGATGACTGAGGCCAATATAATATATGTAAGTCCCATTTGATATGTAATGCTTGTGCTGTGAGTTGTGTAATCTGGGAAATGAATGCCGGGCCATTATCAGACTGGAGGAGGCTGGTGGGCAAGCCAAAATGAGGGATTATTTCTGAGGTGAGAGTATGTGTTACTGCTGTAGCATCCTCTGAAGTGCAGGGAAAAGCCTCAACCCAACATGAAAGGGTATCTACTAAGCTTAGAAGATAGCGTGTCCTTTTGTTGGGAGGCATGTGAGTAAAGTCCATTTGCCAATCTTGGCCAGGAGTGTATCCTCTGGCCTGGTAAATGGGAAAGGACTGAACTTGGAGGCCACCTTAATTGGAGCAACGAGTACACGAAGGACAATTTTGAGAGATTTGGCCATGTGGGGAGAGTAATATAAGGGCAGAAGAAGGCGTAGTAGGGGTTTATAGCCTATTTGAACCGAATTATGGAAATCTAAAAGGATTTTCTCAGTTTGTGTGGCAGAGAAGACATAGCGACTGGAGAGAGTATCAATGAAGGCAAGGTGGATAAGTTGTGGGTGGGAAGGGGAGAGAATTGACATGGCCTTATGGCTGAGAAGGTCTTGAAGATGGTGGGAACAAATGACTTTGTTGTGCAAAAGTTAGTAGAGCTTTCTTGTGCTAAAAGGGTGGCTGCCGCCACAGCCCATAAACAGGGAGCCCATCCTCGAGCTGTGGTGTCCAGTTGTTTGGAAAGGTATGCAACAGGAGAGAAGATGTCTTCTGCCTCTTGTCCCAAAGCCCTGACTGCCAATCCTTGGGTTTCAGTGATGTATAGGATAAAAGGATGAGATAGGTTTGGAAGGGACAGAGCTGGGGCTGCGAGGAGAACGGCTTTTGATTGCTGGAAGGGAGAATGAATCGGCTTTGTGGGATCTAAAGGAATGGCAGGATACCCTTTGGCTGTGTCGTAAAGTGGTTTGGTAGCACGCCAAAGTTAGGAATCCTTAGGTGAAGATACCCTGCAAGCCCCCAAAAGAAAGGATTTCACCCTTTGTGGTAGGAGTACAGGGTTCGGAAATTAGACTATTGCTATCCACCGTTATTTCTCTGGTATGGGGGTCAGGTGGACTCCCAAATAGGTGACTGAAGGAGAAGAAATTTGGGCCTTGCTGAGGGACACTCAATATCCCTTAGAGGCCAGGAAATTAAGGAGAGCAGCAGTGTGGGCCTTTGAATCCACATATTGTATTAAAGTGCTAGAGGTTGGAGGAAGTTCAGATAAGTCTTGAGCTGAGGCCTGACTGAAGAAGTCGGGGCTATCCCGAAACCCCTGAGATAGTATTGTCCAGGTGAGTTGCTGGGAACGACATGTATCAGGATCAGTCCAGATGAAGGCAAATAGGTTTTGACAGGAAGGATGTAAGGAATAGAAAAAAAGGCATTTTTGAGGTCAAGTACAGAGAAGAAACGGGTTGTTGTTGGGATTGTGACTAGAAGAGTATAGGGGTTAGAAACGATTGGGGTTATGGGTAAAATGGCAGCATTAATGGCCCTGAGGTCTTGAAGTAAATGGTATAAGCCGTTAGATGGGTGTATTGAAAGGCGAGTGGGTAGGCCGTAAGAGATGAGGAGTTTGTGTATGACAGGTTTTAAGCCTATTACGTGTTTGTTAGTGATGGGTATTGTGGGACATTAGGGCGTCTGCAACTTAACAAGGATAGGGGAATGGTGTATAGCAGTGGAGGGAAGAAGAAGTATCCCATACTACAGGATTAACCTTGTTCGAGGGGATTGTGATGGTGGAAGCTTCAGGGGCCATGTCTGGGGTGGCCTGTAACAGGATTGTTGTAGCTGGAATTAAAATGTTTAGGGTAAAGGCAGCTTTCAATTTGGAAAGGATGTCTCGTCCCAGTAAGGGGATGGGGCATTGAGGCATAATTAAAAATCTTTGTGTGAATTGGGTGTGATGTAGGGTGCAGGAAAGGGGTTGAGTGATCTGTGGGCGGTAATCTGATCCTGTAACTCCTATGATTGTGATATGGGATGGGGCTGTGAGCCCCGAGTGTTAAGGAAGGGTAGAGTAAGTGGCTCCTGTATCAATAACAAAAGAGATCGGCTTACCTGCTACAAGGAGAGATACCCTGGGCTCACGTGTGGTGATCTCCGTGGGGGCCTCGGGCCCTGGGCATTGTCATTCCTCCTCTTAGGTGAATCCAAGAAATTCTGGTAAGGATGGCCATGAAGCCAAAGGCTGTGGGTTGGGGACTGGCCCACTCTGGCGAGTGGAACAGTCAACCCCCCAGTGACCTGGCTGTTTGCCATGAGGACAGGGCCTGGGAGGGGTTCTCAGGTTAGAATAGGCCTGTGCCCAGTGACCTGGTTGACCACATTTGAAATAGTTCCTGGGTGGCTTACCCCTAGAGGCAGCTGGCTTTTGGAGTATGTGAACCCTGCACAGCATTAGCCAGGAGCTGGTAGTTGGCCTGATCTCTTTTGTAATGATCTTTCTTCTCCTCTTCCTCCTATTGTTAAAAAAAAAACTTGAAAGCTGTGTTGAGGAGGTCTTGTTGGGTCGTATTTGGACCATCCTCGAGTTTTTATGGTATTTTTTGAGTATCAGGGGCTGATTGGGTAATAAAATGAGAGCGTAAGAGGGCCTTGCCTGCAGGGAAGTTTGGGTCTATACGTGTGTGTTTATGTAAAGCCTCAGAGAGGCAGGTTAGGAATTCGCTGGAATTTTCAGTGGATCTCTGTGTGATTTCTCTAAGCTTGTCATAATTGACTGACTTGTGAGTAGCCTTTTGGATGCTATAAAATCAAGTATGTGGTCATGTTATCCTGGAGATCCCGATACCCATGGCTGGCCTGGTAGTCCTAATTTTGGTCTGTGTGAGGGACAGCAGTGGCTCCCACAGGCCGCCTATTATTTTGGGCATGTACCTCATCTGTCTGTTGTTGGGCTGTTATCCAGACCTGCTCCCTGTCCTTGGGGGACAAAGTAGTAGTGAGAACTATAAAAATATCATGTCAGGTGAGATTATAAGACTGTGTGAGATATCTGAATTCCTTAAGATATATGTCTCGGGCCGGCCCGGTGGCGCACTGCTACAGTGCGCCGCTTGGGAAGTGCGGCGGTGCTCCCGCCGAGGGTTCGGATCCCACATACAGACCGGCCGCTCACTGGCTGAGCGAGGTGCGGGCACAACACCGAGGGTTGCGATCCCGTTGCCGGTCCTGGTCCGGTATGGGTGCAACACTGAGGGTTGCGATCCATTGCCGGTCATGAAAAAAAAAAATATATGTCTGGGTTGGACTGGAAAGATCCCAGTCGTTTTTTGATTTGGGAGAGATCGGAAAGAGAAAGGGGTTATGGACTGTGATAGTTCCCTTCGTCCCAGCCACTTCATGGAGGGGGGGGTATAAAGGAGCCTGAGCTGAGGCGGGGTTGTCACCTGACAAAGGGGAAGAAGGAGAGGGATTGGGTGGCTGAGGACGAGTGTCTCGAGACCAGGTATGGGGAAGAGAGGGAAAAGGTGGAGGGGCTTGTGAAGGATCTGGAGCGTAGGGAGGGGGTCAGGGAGCAGAGTGGTCTGACAGATCAAAAGATTGATCCAAGTCTGGAAGGGGAGGTCGGGCATGAGCCAGGACAATTTGAGACATTGGACAGTTTTGACAGAGAAGGATGTGATTGGAGATAGAAGAAGGGTTGACTATAAGGAATCTTTTCAGCTTTGTGGCTTCGGTGACAATAGTTGTCTAAATCTCTAAGAGTATCCAAATTGAGAGTGCCATCTTTTGGCCAGTGGGATCCATTGTCTAGTTTGTACTTAGGCCAAACCTGATTGTAGTAGAAAAGGAGGCATTTGTGCATAATATCTTCCTGGAGGCCAAGAGGTTGGCCAGGAGAAAGCCCAGAGGCATAGAGCGTGGAGAAAATGAGACTTTTAGGTTTAGTGTTTCCCTGGAGGCCAAGGGGTTGTAGAAAATGAGACATTTAGTTTTAATGTCTCCTTGGAGGCCAAGAGGTAAATTAGCCAAGAGATAGCCCAGAGGTGTAGAATGTGGAGGTTTGGATTGTGTGGATCCCATTTAGAGGGTGATAAAGGAGGTGATCGGTCCCAGTAGAAGAAGGGTAACACCAAGCAAGTAGACAGTAGTAGTAGTAGTAGTTGGGGAACCCATAGGAGTAGGACAGACCCACTGACTCACCCTGAATTGAGACAGATGTTGGATGTGTTGGTCTTGAAGTGGCAAGAGGAGAGAGTCCCATAGGTACCTGGTTCAGCAGGTCCGGGAAGGGTGGCCGGGAGGGCCAGTCAACCCAAGAGGGGATCCTCTGAAGGTCCCAGCCAGGAGGACCCTTCTGGGTATTGGCACCAAAATGAAAGAAAGAGAGTCGAAACGCCGGGTACCAATCAAGCTTTAATAAAGAAAGAAAATCTGCCGGGCTGTGGTAAAAATGGAGGGCAGCATGAGCATTGGGGTGGGAGGCTTATATATGCTGCAAGGAAGGCTGATGTAATCAGGGAGGGGTTTGGTGCTGGTGTGGAAGATGAGGCTGGCGGATGTGATCAGGTGGAAGGTTGCACTCATGCGGAAGTAGAGGAGTTTCTATTTCTCAGAATCCACAAGGTTTCTCATAAGGGAAAAGGCTGACGGCTCTTTTGTGCTTACTATGTGCAAAATGGTGCTGGTCACGTCCAAGATCCATCACCTTTAATCTTATAAAAATGGTTGGGAAACCATAACCTTTTTTGGTGTGGGTGCGAGTTCTTGGGGAGGTAAGAGAAGTAGTTTTTGCAGGGCACAAAGATGGATAAGGATCCTGGTTCTCAAGTAGTTAAAGACTTAGAGGGACAAGGGCCGGCCTGTGGCTCACTTGGGAGAGTGTGGTGCCGAGAACCACCAAGGCTGCAGGTTCGGATCCCTATATAGGGATGGCTGGTTACCTCACTTGGGAGAGCGTGGTGCTGATAACACCAAGTGAGGGGTTAAGATCCCCTTACTGGTCATCTTAAAAAAAAAAAAAAAAGACTTAGAGGGACAGAGGGATGATAAGGTGTAATGAGGTTGGCTGTAAAGGCAGGTGTGGGATTGTGTGGAGCCCCAAGGAGAGGCACTTGATTGAGGGAAGTCTTTCTGGAGGAGGGAGGACACCTGAACTTGCCCTAGTTGAGTAAGTTCAAGTGAAAGGAGAGAGAGTGGAGGATGGGCAGGAGCTCAGTAAATTTGAGGGCAAGACCACACCTAATAGTTTCAGTATTTTTGCTGAAATTAGAGGCCATTTGCTGAGGAGGTCCTTGAGGAGGGTGAGGCAGACCTGGACTAGCAGCTGTAGGATATGGGAGACGACGATCTGCCTGATGTCCAAGACAGGGCCAAAGCCTGGGCCAGAGATCCAACCAGCGGTACCACAGCTGCCCCTCCTGCTCTGTTCCACAGTGGGATGTTTGTCTCAGCACCAGGCAAATCTTTTAAGGGGTGGAGATGGTGTCATTGTAGTGTTGATCCAGGCTCAGATTCAGCACAGCAATTAAGAATGAGGGTGTTCATGAAGGACTAGTTCAGAATAACCAGCCTTGATAGGAAAGGGAAAAGGGCCTGGGAATCTTAGGGCTTGAGTCTTGGCCCTTCTTTTATTCTGTTCTTCTTTCAGACCTGGATTTCCTTAGGTTATGCTAGGAAAAAATAAAACAAAAACCGAGGGCAGTAGCCTATGGCAGTAGTGACAGTAACACAACTTAAGCAAGTTATTATTTTTTAAACTGAAATACCAAGACTATCAAAGCCACAGGGGTGATGGAACCCAACCTTTGGGTGTATGATGCAGAGCAGGGTTTGGCAGTCAAATTCTGTCTGTTGCTTGTTTTGTAAACAAAGTTTTATTGGAGCAAGGTCTGGCTAATTCATTTGCATAGTATATGTGGCTCTTTTTACACTACAATGGCAGAGTTTAGTGCTTGTGATAGAGATTGTATTGCCCCTAAAACCTAAAATATTTATGGACTGGTTTTCTGCCAAAAAAGTTTGTCAGCCTCTTATATAGAGGTACAAGTATTTATTTGTTCTGGGGTAAGGATGTACAAATGTTCTTTTTTTCTTTTTTTAATTGAAACATAGTTGATTATACATATCCATGGAGTACAGAGTTGAATATTAATACCTGTGTGTAATATGTGATGCTCAAATCAGGATAATTAGCATTTTAAACATTATACAGTGTAATTGTTTTTCATGGCCCCTTGCCAATTCCTCCCTTACCCACCCTTCCCCATCTCTTATAACCTCAGTTCTGTTCTCTCCTTTTGAAAGTTCTGCTTATTATTGTGATTTTTGTATCTTTTTTTTCTTTCTTTTTTTAGGTCCCACTCATGAGTGAGGACATACAGTATTTCTCTTTCTGTCCCTGGCTTATTTCACTTAACATAATTTTCTCCAAGTTGGTCCATGTTGCTGTGAATGGCAGGATTTCATTCTTTTTTTTTTTTTTTTTTTTTTATGGCAGAGTAGTATTCCATTGTGTATACCACATTTTCCTTATCCAGCTGTCCTTTGATGGATGTTTAGGTTGGTTCTAATTCTTGGCTATTGTAAATAGAGCTGTGATAAACATGGGATTGCAGGTATCCCTTTGACATGATGATTTCTATTCCTTTGGGTATATACCCAAGACTGGGATTGCTGGATCAAATGGTAGATCTATCTGTAGTTCTTTGAGGAAGCTCCGTACCATTTTCCATAATGGTTGCACCACTGACAGTGTAGGAGGGTTCCCCTTTCTCTACATCCTCACCAGCATTTGTTATTCTCTGTCTTTTTGATAATAGCCAGTCTAACTGGGGTGAGGTGATATCTCAGTGTGGTTTTGATTTGCATTTCCCTGATGATTAGTGATGTAGAATTTTTTGTTTGTTTTTTTTTTAAAGATGACTGATAAGGGGATCTTAACCCTTGACTTGGTGTTGTCAGCACCACACTCTCCCAAGTGAGCTAAACGGCCATCCCTATAGAGGGATCTGAACCCATGGCCTTGGTGTTATCAGCACTACACTCTCCAAGTGACCCACGGGCCAGCCCAGTGGTGTTGAACATTTTTTCATGTGTCTGTTGGCTATTTGTATATCTTCCTTTGAGAAATGCCTATTCATCTCCTTTGCCCAATTTTTAATTGGGTTATTTATTTTTTTACTGTTAAATCATTTGAGTTCCTTGTATATTCTGATTATTAATCCTTTGTTGGACACATAGCTTGCAAATACTTTCTCCCACTCTGTACATTGTCTTTTCACTCTGTTAATTGTTTCTTTTGCTTTGCAGAGGCTTTTTAGTTTAAAATAATCCTATCTGTTAATTTTTCCTTTTGTTGCTTGCACTTTGGGGGTCATATTCATCAAGTCTTTGCCCACCCTACTACCTGAAATGTTTCCTCTATTTTTTTTTTTTTTTAGGAGTTTTATAGTTTCAGGTCTTATAATAAAGTCTTTAATCCATTTTGAGTTGATTTTGGTATATGGTGAGAGGTACAGGTCTAGTTTCATTCTTCTACATATAGATATCCAGTTTTCCCAGCATCATTCATGAAAGAGGCAGCCTTTTCCCCAATGTATGTTTTCAATGCCTTTGTTGAAGATCACTTGGCTATAAGTGTGTGGGTTGATTTCTGGGTTCTCTATTCTGTTCAGTTGGTCTGACTGTTTTTATGCCAGTATCATGCTGTTTTGGTTACTATAGCTTTGTAGTGTAATTTTAAGTCAGGTAGTGTTATTCTTCTGGCTTTGTTTTTTTGTTTAGGATTGCTTTGGCTCTTTGGGATCTTTTGTTGTTCCATATGAATGTTAGTTTTTTTTGTTTTTTGTTTTTTCCTATTTCTGTGAAGAATGTCATTGGTATTTTGATGGAGAGTGTGTTGAATCTGTAGATTGTTTTGGGCAGTATGGACATTTTCACAATGTTAATTCTTCCAATCTAAGAGCATTGATGGAGTTTAGATGTGTTGTCCCTTCCAAAACTTATGTGGAAATTTGATCCCCAATGTGGCAGTGTTGGAAACTGATTGAGTCATGGGGGCGGATCCCTCATGAATGGATTAATGCTCTCCCTGGGGGAGATGAGTGAGTTTTCACTCTGTTACTTCCCATGAGAGCTGGTTGTTTAAAAGACCCTGGTATCTCCTCTCTCTCTTGCTTCCTCTCACCATGTGATCTGCTTGTACCTGCTGGTTGCATGCTGCTTTCCGCCATGAGTAGAAGCAGCCTGAGGCCCATGCCAGATGCAGCTGTCCCAGAATTGTAAGCCAAATAAACCTCTTTTCTTTATAAATTGCTCAGTGTCAGGTATTTCTGTTATAGCAACACAAATGGACTAAAACAAGCATGCAATATCTTTCCATCTTTTTGTGTTCTCTTTAATTTCTTTTAACAGTGATTTGTAGTTTTCATTGTAGAGATCTTTCACCTCCTTGGTTATACTTACTCCTAGAGGTAGAAAGGATATAAAAATTCTGAACGTTTTCAGGAGAGTGAGATTCATGTAATTGACTGGATTGATTCTTTCCAACAGTGAAATTGGAGTGTTTGGTGATATCAGGAACTTTCCATAGTTAAAAAAGTTCTTAGATATAGAGCCATCTGTTGTTCGAGATGGCCCTTGACGATTTCTTGGCAACAGTAACATAAGCATGAGTTCTTGATATCTGACTTTTTTTTTTTTGGTCATACTTCACTAAGGCTGGTCCACTGGTAAAGTTTTAATTAGCCTTTGCTTGTTATCTATACATTTAAAAAGTTAGCCATCTGTTAGAAGAAGCATGAGAGTTTCTTCAGGAAACCGTAATCCCCCCGCCACACAAAAGGAGACAGATGAAGAGAAAAGAGGGACAGGGAGAAAAAAAGTCCTGTAACTTTGTGGGGTGACTACAGTTAGCTAAGGGTCATGAAAGTCAGCAGGTACCTGTAGAAAGGACAAAAGGTAGGACATTTCTGAGATGGCCAGTAGCCATGTGCACCTCTGTCAATGTTTAGAGGCAGAGCTCACCTCTGTTCTTTGTGTGTGAGCCAAGAATAGACCTCAACACACCTGCATTAGTACAGTGACAAAGTCAGGCAGGCTTGTGTTGTATGCTATTTTGGGGTGCATTTTTAGCAATACCTGTCAGATAGTATAATGGTAATCCTCCTAATGATGATAGTGCTTTATTAAATTGAGGTTTAAAATGAAGTTCCACATCCTTTGCTGAAGCTGGCCATTACCTTCATATCAATAATACTGGAAGGATCTCCAGTTGTGTTGTCTGTGTTCAAGAGTCTTCTTTGTAAGATTTTCCCTTTGCTGAGTGGTGACAGATTGCTCCTCTCCAAGTCCTCATCTCCCTTCTTCATCACCAGGCTCTGTGATTGGAATGCCTCATAGCATACCAGGCAGTGCAGTGTCGAATGGCCCCTTTGAGCCGGTGTTTTTCACCCTAAGGAGTTTAGCTTATTTATCCTCATTGTCAGAGTTCCCACAGAACAATTTATCCTCTTTGGATGCTTTATATTCAGGTACTTCTTTCCTTTTGAAATAAACTTATGAGCTGACATTTTCATGAAGATGGGGAATTTCCTTTGTGTTTAACCATCTTTGGTGATAGTTTTCTGCAGTTCCCTGGAGGAAGACAGCTGCACCTCACTGTGAGGGGAAGCTTCCTCACCACAATCTTCAGCTTGTGCTGCATCACACTGTGGGTGGAGCTTTCAGATCATTTTGCACTTGCTTTGGAGTTCGGCTCCTTCACTGAATCATGTTCCACCTCCATTGCTGCTCCCTGCAGATCTCTGAAGGTGTGCACCACCCTCTCCGGTACCAGCCTGGTACTCAGTGCAAGAGAGTGGCTGTCACTGCATTGCACAAGGAATTTCTTTAGTTTTTCAAAATACTGTGGTGGCTCAAGTAATGCAGTGAAGCATTCCAGGAACAACACTGCTGTGTGTAGGAGATTGGGACATATGAAGATCATGTCCTGTGTGCTTCCCTCCTTCAGTACACGTCATCACTTCCAACTCTCTAGGCTTTTCTAGGTCTCTTGTGCTCACTTTTTCTTCTCAGACTTTTCTCCTTTCTCAGTAGACATTTTCACTAATATAGATAGCAGTGATGCCTAATCCATTTAACATGAGCACGAGGCATAATCCTTTTGGGAAAAAATCTGAGATGTAACTTAACTGCAGTCTATATTCCCTTAGATTTGTATACAACTGAAACGATTCTGTTGGTGGATGTCATTACAGAGAGTTTTTGATTTGGACAAGTGAATTTGGGGTTAAAAAGTTATATTATTACAGCAGATATTTGGAGAATGAATACAGAAAATGAAGGATACATGTATTTATGTGACTATTTCTTCTACAGTAGACTCTGAGTCCAGTGATGGCAGGTATAATTTCTAATAATCTCTAGCCACAATCCCTAACATAGTGTCTGCTGCAAAGAATGCACCTAATTGTAGAACTGATGAGTGAATGGCATTAGAAAAATAGCCTGGGGCCAGAATGTAGAGTTTCTCAAATGATATTGGTTGTTTTCTGTTTATCTTGAAGAACTCTTTGAGATTATTTTGGTAGGAAAGTGATAGGATCAGAATCATGCTTTATATTATTTTATTTTTTTGTGGCTGGCCAGTATGCGGATCCGAACCCATGACCTTGGTGTTGTAAGGCCGTGCTCTACAACTGGCCAGGCCCAGAGTCATGCTTTAGAAAGTGTAATCTTAGGGCCGGCCCGGTGGCGCACTGGATAGTGTGCCACTTGGGAAGCGCGGTGGCGCTCCGTCCGAGGGTTCGGATCCCATATACAGACCGGTTCCCGCTCACTGGCTGAGCGAGGCGCGGGAGCAATGCCGAGGGTTGCGATCCCGTTGCCGGTCCCGGTCCGGTACGGGGGCAACACTGAGGGTTGCGATCCGTTGCTGGACACGGAAAAAGACAAAAAAAGACAAAAAAAAACAAAGAAATTTGTTTGCAGTAACTGTAGTCATAATTATTAAGCCATAATTATCAATAAAATCAGGTTTTTCTTTCTCATATCGGCTGATGGTGGGAAGTTTGTAAGTGTTCTCAGCTTACACCCCACATATCAAACGCAAACAAACTAACAAAACAATTGCAAGCTGTTATTTTTGCCTTCATTTTTTTATCAGGTTGGTAGCATTAGTAAAATTCTGTATGAGCTTCAAGACATGTGTTGCAGTTTTTCTTCACCTTATGGCGTGTTTTTCTCCCTCCTTTTCCTCTAGAGGTATATTGCCATTGGAGAACTGGGGAAAGCTACTGACACACTAGATTCTACAGGGAAAGTAACAGAAGAAAAACCTTATGGTATGAAGTGCATCTACTGGAAACAAAAAAAAAAAAAAAAAAAGAAAGTGTAATCTTATAACAGACTACAAGATGGACTGGTTACAGCAAGAGGCTTGGAAAGTGCTTTAGCTGAGGAGGATGAGGGAGGGGTTCAAGTGACCTTCCCCAGTGTGCATTTTCCTCAACACTAGTAACAGCTGAGACGGTGTTTCCAAAGTGCTCAGTCTCAGGACCCCATTACACTCTTAGTTGTTATTGTGAACCTCAAAGAGCTTTTATTTAAGTAAGTTATATCTATCTATTGTTTATTGTATTAGGAATTAAAAGTGAGAATATTTAAAAATACTTAATTCATTACATATCAACATAAATATTTTTATAAAAGATGACTGTTTTCCAAAACAAAAAATTTAGTAAGTAGAGTTATATTATATTATATTTTAAAAAATCTCTTGTGTCTAGTTTAATAGAAGACTGCTGGATTCTTGTATTTGCTTCTGTGTTTAATCTGTTGTGATGTCACGTGTCATGTAGCCTCTGGGAAGCTCCATTTTCCACTCTCATGAGAATGAAAGTGAAAAAGGCAAATCATGTCTGGTATAGTCATAAAAGTAGTTTTGATGTCAGAGACCCTCTGACAGGATCTGGGCGTCTTCCAGTGATTCCCCAGACAACTCTTTGAAAATTGCTGCCGTAAGATTTTTAGCAAAAGATGACTTCTCTGATATCATTGTACATAGATGATGCAAAGATCTTGAAGCAAGGTAACAGTGCTGTATGCTTGTTTATTGAACTTCAGGCCACTGCATCCCTGATATGTTCCTCAGAACTAATCACATTCAGAGACAATGGTTCTTCAAATGGAAGCTGTAGACTTCTTTGGGGAACATCATGCCATGTATTTTGTCATGTAAATCAGGCAAAAATTTATAAGTGGAGAACAGACTTAGCATGTCAACTCACATGTCTCCATCTCAAAATATATGAATAATATAAAGAAATTGTATTTCCAGGATTTTTCTTTAATATTGATTTGCTAGCCTATTGCTTTTGTCATCTTCATGTATTTATTAATGAACAAATCATAGAAAATTCAAAACAGTTTGATAAATATTGTGGCAAATCTAAAAGATAAAAATATAATTGTCTTATACAGTTGACCCTGAACAATGCAGGGGTGCCCACCCCCTGTGCACCTGAAAATCTGCATATAACTTTTGACTCCCCAAAAACTTAACTATTAATAGCCTGCTGTTGACTGGAAGTCTTACTGGTTACATAAACATTCAATTGACACATATTTTGTATATGTATTGTATACTGTATATTTTCTGTATACTGTATTCTTATGATAAAGTAAGCTAGAGAAAAAGTGTTATTAATAAAATCATAAGGAAGAGAAAAAAATCCACATGTAAGTGGACCCACACAGTTCAAACTGGTGTTGTTGAACGGTCAACTGTGGTGTATATTTCTCCTTGAGAGCTGGGGAAAATTTTTTGTGCTGTGCCTGTACTGGATAAAAAGATGGGTGAGGTCCTCTTTCCATTTTCCTTCTTCAGTTTTTGTCATAGTCTTAAGGAAAATTTTTTTGTTAATATAAATGTTAAATGTGAAAAAAAAGTGAAGTACTATGCAAGAGAGAAAATTAAAATCACTCATAATTCTGGCACTCAGAGACAACTGTCAAAAAGGTTTATTATATTTTCTTTCAATGTTCTTTCTCTATGTAACAATCCATAATTTTTTTTTTTTTTTTTAAAACAAATGGGGTATAATGAACATAGTTTGGTCTTGTCTTTCCCCCCACCCCTTTTAACACATTGTGAATGCTTTCCCATGATGATAGATGTTCAACAGGATTGCAAATTTATCTTATTTGCACTGTTTTTATTAGTTGGGTGATTTTCATGGGCAGAGAAGAGCAGATGAATCAAACATGCAGAGGGGGGTGTAGGTGGACACTGGAGGCAGGAGACTATGACAGTTCCTTGTCTTGTGTTGGTCAGTGTGGTGTAGGGCACAGTCCATAGTGGGGTGGCCAGATCATTGCTAACCAGAGAGAGTGGCATTTGACCACCAATGCTGACTACCTCATTTTCTGTCTTTCCTCTATAGCCTCCTGAGATAGGAGGTGATATTAAACAGCACAGAATATTTGTTTATATAATTAATGTCTGCCATCCCTGATTGTGACTTTCATGAAAGCTCTGTCTTTGCCTCAGAGTCTTTATCTGTAAAGGGAAGGGGTTGAACTAACTACTCTCTGAGGTTCCTTCCAGCTTAAAAATGTTTATGAAAGCAACATTTCTTCAAGAAGGTAAATTGACTTCTTTGATAGTGAATTTTTGTTGAGTTCTAGATTTATTGTATTTTAGAATTTTGTCAAATCAAGAGCTCCTTTATAAGAGATCCTTTGGCTAAGGCATGGGCATCTGTTCATACCAAGAGTTTATTTTTAATGGCATTTAGCCTGTAGATGACATTTCCCCCCTTCTTCCCACAATGGGGTATCTTAAATACTTTCATCCACCAGATGGTGCTCTTGGACAACAAATTTATCTAAGGCTGTGGGTTTCCAAATGAGGTAGAACAGTTTAAACTGTTTGAGTCATCAGGGGAGTTCCTTTCTGTTTTGTATTTTTATCATATCAGAATATCATTTATCCTGAAATAAATAATTTGAAGCCAGAACATTAACTCCCTAAATTTCACATCCAAGGCAAACATGTCATCATTCTAGACATGTTTTGATGCAAAGAGAGAGCTATTGACCTGTAGAATCATGATTTTCAGATTTTAGGTCTGTGAAAAAGGCTTCTAGTTAATCAAAACTCATTATCTGCTAGCATATTATGGTTGCTCTTTTGTGATCTCTGTGGAGAAAATAAGTCTATTTCTGGAATAGCTTTCTAAGGACTACATCTGCCCCAGATCAGGTTGGGCTGCCACTTGCAGTAAGGAACTGCTGAACTTGGAATGTTCAGGTATAGACTATCTCATATTATGTCAGAAATGATACAAAAGAAAATTGGGATGGATAGGATATGGGTACAGTTGGTCATTTCTATTTTAACTTTTCTCTTTACCTCTCAACTGGTAAACTTCACAACTGTTCTTCAATGTTTAATAAAGTGCCAAATTGATAAGCCAACAAAACATTGTGGAGTAAGTACCACTCTGAATGGTCTGTGGGGATGTGTGAAGTGTTGGGAGTAGTGGTGTTTGCCTGTGCATGGTGCTTCCTGGTTAGCCGGAGAGTCATGAGTGGCTTCCCTAAAGGATAAATAACACACACAGTGTGGACAGAAGCCCCATAGGTGGTGTGAATACTACACACAGTGGGAGCATAGAGAGGTGAAGATTCCTGGGGACTGGCATGATCCACAAGGTTGTGGTGAGAATACAGAGCATTGTGGGCATCAGGCATGGTGAGCACGGTGTGGGCTGAGGATGCTCAGGGTGTCCCAGGAGTACTGGATGTCAGTTTGCCTGGAGGGTGGATATCTGCAGGAAAATGTTAGGGAAGCATTGGTGAGACTGACTGAAGGGGCAGCAACGTGAAACCCAGAGGTGAAAAACCTGTTTCAGTGCTGAATTTGGTTGGTGACCATAAAATCATTGATGATTTCAGCTGGAAGGAATCTTGGAGATTGTCTGATAGAGTCAACACATTTACAGATGATAAAGTTCAGACTAAAATGTTAGGATTTATCCTAGATGACCCCTACTTAATGGCAGAGCTTGGAAACCTCTTTTCCTATTCTCTCTACTGCTTTAGACGGTCACCAGGAAGGATGGTTAGAGCATTGAATTACATGTTTGCTCTGGAACTCTTTGTCTCTTGGATTAGTGTCTGTCAAGATCATCACTGGTCAGAAGGGAGTTTCCCCTGTGGCCAGCCTTGGCTACAGGTTTACAAAAGAACTTTGATAAGGCATGTATATTTAAAGCCCTGTTCCTGCTTTGGACCCATTCTTCCCCGTTTTCATTAAAAGGAAGATGAAGATAATCTAGACTTCATCTTTATTACAATTTTTAAAAGATATGACAATAAATGTTTTTTAATAAACAAAGCAGAAAGATTCAAGTAACTCTTGTCAAAAAGAAGCCATTCATCTATGACTTCTGCTTCTGAAAAGTTTTAAAAATGATTGGAAATATGGGCCAATGTTTATGCACCAAAATGATTTTTCAGTGTTTTTTATTTTATTATAACAAAGAATGTAAAATGTGTATGTCACAAAAGAATATAGTGAAACAAATTGTTATAGTCATGAAGTACATATGCAGTAAGATAAATGTTAGGACAGTGTTCATAATACAATGGTGAGTGAGTAAACCAGGTTAACCATGTATAGATATACCTCAAAGATCTTGGAATGCCCGCACCGGATTTCCAGTATTGTGTATACAGTCTTTATAAATCATCCTAGGGCAGAGAGCAGCAGGTCTGGCCGAGATGGGGGGAAGGTCAGGGAGCTGCTTTTCTGCACAACAGCTGTCTAGCATGGGTTGCTCAAAATAAGTCCCCACCTGTCAATGGCCTTGTGGGGGTCACTGGAGCAGAGTGAATTCTAGCAGTGTAATTCTAATTATATTCCAATTAAACAAAATTTTTTTTAGAGAAAGGTGTCACTAAAATGATAAAGTGGTTTTCTCTTGTTTGCAGCTTTATGTTTGATTTTTTAAAACTTATTTTCTAAATATTCTATAATGGAAAATATAGTTTAATATTCAAGAAAATTATTGTTAGTTTTCCGTTTTCATTGAAGGAATAATGTTGTGCTCCAAAATTTTACACAGTGGAGAATGGAAATGAGATCATTGGAAACACCTTAGGTGGTTGTTCCTTATGAAAAGCGAAAGGGAAGCTCAGCAGTACCAGCCCTCTGGCAAGTGTTAAGAGTGCGTTAAATCTAAAATTGCTTTAAATTAGAAATAGCAGCAGTAGAGAAATGAAGCAAGGTGGAAAAAACAAACTGGGAAAAATAGAAGAAAATGTACAGAGAGTTTTATAGAGGCATTAGGAGGGATGGATATATTCTTTATCTACATTGGGATTTTCTAGTGGTTGAGAAAGGGCCCAAGTCCAGCCCATACTTTGGTACCATTCAAAAGCTAAGTGGCGTCCACTTTTCCTTTTGTAGGATCACATTAATGTCACAGACTCTGATATGTGACTTTCTTACTTTAATCAACTAGTGAACGGAGGAAGTAGGGACCAGCGGATTTGTTTAGTAAGAAGGAAATACATCAGTTGGACGTTATTTCGCTGCCAGTAATCAAGATCTCAGAATCAATGGCTGAAACAAATTGGGTATTTAGTTTTCTTTCATGTAAGAATTTGAGGCAGATTGTCTAAGGCCAGTTAGTGTGTTGGTTCAATGCTGTTGTCATGGACCTGTACTCCTTCCTGTTTTTTCTGCTGTCTTTATGATGAGACACTTATCCTCATGCTGTCCTAGTGGAAGGAAGAGGAAGGCAGGGCAAAGGGCATGAAGGGCTTGTGTCTGTTGAGGCAGCCCCTTCAGAGCTCTACCATGGCTATCCTTAGCTGCACAGGAAGCTGGAAATGCAGTTTTTATCCAGCCACATTGTTCTTTCAATTAAATGGGGTCCTGGGTGGGGGTGGGGGTGGGTTGCTGGCTGTTTAGCTCAGTTGGTTAGAACACCATGTTATAACACCAAGGTTGAGGGTTCAGATCCCTGTCTGGCCAGCCGCCAAAAAGAAAAAAAAAAAAAAAAGAAAAAAAAGAAAAAGAAAAAGAAACCCAAGTGGGGCTCTGCTAGCAAGGAAGGTAAAAATAGATACTGAGTACTTAGGCAATCTCTGCCATAAGAGTTTATCATAAGATGCAAAAAAAAAAAAAAAAAAAAAAGAAAAAAAAGAAAAAGAAAAAGAAACCCAAGTGGGGCTCTGCTAGCAAGGAAGGTAAAAATAGATACTGAGTACTTAGGCAATCTCTGCCATAAGAGTTTATCATAAGATGTCACGATTTTGAAATGCTGTGTTGTACAGCAGTATAACACAGTTTAAAAAGGTGAATGAGTCAATGGGGTTAATATGAGTAGTCTAGAAAATATGAATACATTAGTAAAGATTATTGTGTTTTAAATTTTCTATATATAAAAATAAGTTGTAAGGTTCTGAGCACTGGCTTTTACCATTTTTTTAAATGTTGACATAATTGGTTTGCTTTAAAGGAGAACAGGGCTTCATATGGTTCAGGTCCCCTTTAGAATTTTCTGCAAGTGTCTTATGTAGATGTGTAAAATAAAGTTAACAATTCTCTTTACTGTTATTTTTAAAAATAATACATTTTCTTAAAAGAGAATTTTAAAATATGTAATTTATTAAAAATAAAAGTCACATCTCCACTTTTTAAAAGTAGATTTTTAAAAAATAGAATGAATGAATGTGAATGGATCCATGAATCCCATATTTGGCCTATGCTAGTATTTCTAAGTCTTCTTCTTGAAAGGTAGTCCTTTAAAAAAAATAGAAAACGAAAAACATGATTACCAAATTACTGATTTTCCTTTCTAGTATTGGAGATACAGGGAAGTTTTTCCCTCCTAGATTCTGTAAAAAGTGTGCAGTTCAGAGTTGGCTTTCTGGCTCATTGTTTGGCCACATGGCTTCAGAAACAGTAGAGCTGGTGTGTGTTTGTTAGAGTGTTTCATCCTCGCCCTTGCAACCTGGCTTTGTGATTATGCGCTGTGGGATCTTGGGCAAGTTACCTGTCTTTGCTGCAGTTCCCTTATCTATAAAGTGGTGTTGAAAATAGTTGATAGTATTGTCCATCTCACAGGATAAAATGAGGTGACATAAATAAAACACCTTATACTCCGTGGTATGGGCTGAATAAATGCTAGCTGCTGCCAGTGAGAATTTTTTTTTTCCTTTTTGTCTTTTTTACTGACCAGCAACGGGATCGCAACCCTCGGTGTTGCGCTTGCACCTCGCTCAGCCAGCGAGCGGGAACCGGTCTCCACATGGGATCCGACCCCGCGGCGGGCCGGCCCTGCCAGTGAGAATTTTTTTTTTCCTTTTTGTCTTTTTTACTGCCCAGCAACGGGATCGCAACCCTCGGTGTTGCGCTTGCACCTCGCTCAGCCAGCGAGCGGGAACCGGTCTCCACATGGGATCCGACCCCGCGGCGGGCCGGCCCTGCCAGTGAGAATTTTTTTTTTCCTTTTTGTCTTTTTTACTGCCCAGCAACGGGATCGCAACCCTCGGGGTTGCGCTTGCACCCCGCTCAGCCAGTGAGCGGGAACCGGTCTCCACATGGGATCCGAACCCTCGGCGGGCCGGCCCTGCCAGTGAGAATTTTAAAGCAAAACAGGACAATTCTGAGGCTGTAATGAGATATTAAGTGCCTGATTCTGACCAAGAGAACTTTGAAGAATTCTGTTTTGCAGTTGTCATTGTAAGTTAAGTTCATCCTGCAGCCCAGCAGTTTATACTCTTCATCACGTCAGAATCGTGAAAGTTGTTTGTTGAGGGGTTACTGCTTAAAAAATGCCTCTGTTGTTTTGAAGAAATACATCATCATCTTGTCAGCAAGATCCTGCCATGTGAGGTGCAAGGACAACAGTGGTGTCGTTGGACGTGATTCAGGAGATAGTCTCTTTTCCATGATTTCTTTCTTTATAATCTTTTTGAGATGTAATTTCTGATTATAAACATGCAATATATTTAAGTGTTAAAGCATAATGATACATTGAATACTCCAAACCTACATGCAGTCAACAGTGAGAATACTAACAATCCTGCTCGTGGACTGTTCTTTCTACTCCTTCCCTGCTGCCCTTCCCCCACCGTCCCAGGATGGCCTGAATTTGTGTGACTTCTCACCTTGTAAGAAATAGTTTTCTCACGTGTGTATATATTTTAAAACAATATATTTAGTTTGTCTTAGTTTTGACATTACTAAAAATAGTATCACTTTACGTAGTCTTCTGGGGCTTTGATCCCCCCCCTCACAATATGTTTTTTGAGTGGTCCATATTATTATCTGATTAGATTCTGTCTTAGAATCTTAGATATACTTCTATCCTCAGTATTGCTTAACTTACCTTTTGGATTTTCTGTCTCACTGTCTTTCTGTACTACACTGTGTAAATATCTTAAATTTTATCTCCTGGTTAACTACTTCTCTCCTTTAACCCTTTCATTGAGTTTTTAGTTTAATGATAATATATTTCTTTTCTATAAGTTCACCCCTCACTGTAAATTGGACTGGTCATTCCTAACAGTTTATTTTACTTGTTTGTTTCTGTGATTCCATTTTTAAATTTCATTAAACATTTCATTTTCTTTAGTCTCCGACAATTCAATATTGGCTACCCTATTTGGGGGAGGGTAGGAGGAGCTGGGGGGAGGATCTAAATGATTTGCTAGTAGTTTCTGCGAGTTTCATTCAGTCTTGGCTTCCTCCCTGTATGCATGGTGATCTTTAGTTGTATGCTTAGGCTTGATGTTAATTTGTGGAAAATTTCCAAATCCAAATGGATTGGGGTTACTTATGCCTGGAACCAGGGTCTTCATCAACCTCAAACACTCAATGGTTTAGACTCAAGGCAGGAATCCCAATGTCTCTGCAATCTTTTACTTGACTGGAAATTTCCCCCATTTTTCTTCTTTGTCTTTTCATGCTCATATTTACCTTTAAAGTGAACAGTCTATCTTTTTATATGGCACTTTTGTCGCAGAATTTTTTTGTTTCTTTCTAAACTTGCTCTATGTTGGTTATTGTCTAGAATTCTAGAAAAAAAACCAAAGCACGCTGTTTGGGTATTTGATGTATAAAAATGCAAAAAAGGAAAATAAGACTGTTTTAAAAGTAAACAGTGGATAAGTTAAAAGAAGAGAGCGTAAGACATTTTTATGGAAGGGAAGAATTAAAAAGAGCTATCATCAAACATTGTAATTAACTTTAAAGCAGAATGAATTTTGATTTTATTCTTATTGTGTAAAAATCCTAAAGAAATCCTGACTAGACTAGTTTAAAGTATGAACCAGAGCTTTCATTTTAGTTATTGAAAGGCACAATTTTCTTTTTGTTATTGAGAAAAGACTACACATTATTGTTGCTTTGCGTTGCTTCGCCCCCCACGGATTTGTCATCCCACTTCCCCTGGGTGACAGAGATGAAAGGATTACTTTAAAGCCCATCTCTTCTGAGCAGTGAGAGGCCCCAAAGAGGTTAACTTCCCAGGCACCCTCCAGTGAGAGGCAACCCTTCCTTGGGAAATTAACGCTGAATCGGGGTTCTCTTCCTGCATTTATTTTCCAGACCAGGAAGTTACAGGAAGAGAATAAAGGTGGGGTTATAGTTTAACAATATAGGCTGGTAACTTTCAGTGAAACAAGCCAGATGACATTCCAGTAGACAATTAAGTGGTCTTATCAACAACAGTTTGATCTTAGCAAACATTCCTTCCTATAGCAGTTTCTCAGTATCTTTATATAACAGTAACTAGTCTGTCTTTGAGCCAGCAACCTGCTGTGCCACAGTTCTTATCTTGCAACAGAGACTTATAGCCTGAGGGAAATTTCCTGTCCTTGCAAGGTCAATATTTGAAACCGCAAGGCTTTGGAAAACCAGGCCCTGTGAAGTACATATGCTTTATAGTATATTCCACACATTATAGTGTGAAATGTACTGGATTTTGAAATCTGTAAAGAACTAACTAAATTTTATTTTTCCTTCTTCATGTGCATTACCTTTAAAACTTCAAGGGCTTTTTTACAGCCTATGACTTCATGGCAGTTAATTTAAATGAGCCGTACCCTAAGTTACCAGCAAATTAGTGGAGGTTTGGTAGACAGTCTTTTGTTTGAAACAGTACTCTAGTAGATACTGGCTGGGCTGTGATAAGGGTCGTGGAAAGGGATGATAAGAGCTAAATGAGAAAAAGCATAATTTTGCCTTTTTAAAAAATACTTAAAAATGGGTATTTTTTACTTAAGTAAAAATACAGTAATGTGGTAATGAGAAACACTATGTCATAAGCTAACTTATAAAAATGGAACCAGTGCCAGTATTTACGAAGAGATTGGTTACAAAGAGCCAAAGATTTGCTGGAGAGAGAGTGCATTTGCTACTGAGGAGACTGACAGCACTGTCTAATTTTCTTTTTTTTAAAAAAAAGTTTTTATTGAATCAAAATGGATTATATAAGTTTTGGGGGTTCAACATTGAGATATGTTGATCAAATCAATATTACTAGCATATATATTGTTACAAATCATAATTATTATTTATACCCCTTTCCAGTCCCTCCCCATCCCCCTTTCCTTCCCCTCTCTCCCCTCTAATCATCCTAGATTTCTTCTCTCCTTCTGCAAGAATAATGGTTACTCTGTTGATTTGCTGCCCAAATGATCTGTACAGTACTGAGAGCCGTGATCAGGTTCCCCAATACTATCATAGAGCAGATGCCTCTTCCATCACTCTGAAATGGGCTTTGTGGAGAGGGACTCCTTCTCCTTTCTTTATCTCTGCCGATGACTCTCCTTGTGTTAATGCACCAGTGGCTGGCAGACCATCTGTGTGGTGGTTGTGGCATCTAGCCGCCTTCCAGCAGCCATGGTTATCGAGGTGGCTGTGGTGGGCCACCCACATGGAGGAGATGTTTTTGGCATGCTCCTTGGTGCTGGCAGTTGCACTGTCTAAATTTCAAACAAGGAGGACTGTAAGTTACTGAGCACCTTATATCCATCTGTTAAATGAAGGTGTTTTTGTTTTTGTTTTTCTAGCATGGAGAATATTCCACTGCTTTTGAGATGTGTGGTAATAAAATAGATACTAATTAGCTACAGAAGTTCAGGACTTGGTGCTACTTTTTTCATTGATGTTGGATATAAAGAATATATTACTGTTCTTTTTTTTCAAAGCTTATTTACTAAGTTTTAAAAGATTTTTATATGCATTGTCTTGTTTCTTCTCAATTATCTAACAATGGGGGTGTAAGTCATGATATTAGGTATAAGAGATGTCCCCAGCTAGCAAGTTAGTAAGCTTTGGGAACGGTGACTTCACTGGGTGCTAGCTGTATCAGTCCTTGGAAAGACCAAGAGCACAACGTCTAAGTATGAGAGTACTTCAGAAAGTCAATATTATCTTTTAATTTTGTTTTTCCGTAAACTTTTTCACCTACCGATGTACACCTTTGTAATGACTTTTTCATGGTGGAAGAAGTGTTGTAATCTGCTCCATCTGTGTACTCTTTTTGATGGCCTAATTTGAGTCAGAGGTAGACCTGGAAACTGTAGAATCTTTAACAAATTCTTTTAGTATTTTCTCAGGGTCTTACAGTATCTAGGTGAGTGGATCTTCTTTTTTTAATAATTAAATTTTCTAATGAAGTAATATTTTCCCCTGTGAATTCTTACATTTCAAAAGTTTTCGTTGGACATTACAAGTCCAGCTTAGAGCTGAGCATGTGCCACTGAAACTCAGGAGAGAGATGGGGGCTCAGAGCTTTTTTTCTTTCTTTCTTCCTCTCCCCCCTCCCCCTCCCCCTCTCCCCCTCCCCATCTCCCCCTTCCTCTGTTCCCCTCCCTCCCCTGGCTGGTATGGGGATCTGAACCCTTGACCTTGGTATTGTTGGCTCACAGCTTTGTTTGGAAATTGGCCACATGGGGTTAATTTGAAAGTGCTGACGATGATGACAGGAAACCAGGAGGAAGAGAAATATGGTTTGCATGTTTACTTGTCAAGGATGGAATATGGAGTGATGACAGTGAAGATGTGGAAAACCTCAAGTGAGAGTGACAGGATAGTGGTGTAGAACTAATTTGGGGGAACAAGAGCTATATAGACTTTTCTTTTACTATATGAAGGTGCCATAAAATATGATTAGTAAGATCTCTGTGTGTCAATTAACCAGCTGTTTTTCTATGGCTAGCTTGGCTTTTGTGTAAACAAATGAGAAAGTAGTCCCTGAAATATATAAAACAGAGTGAAAAAAACCTTGACTGTTTTGTGTCTTCAGTTGGAAGTGTTTTATTGGTCATCCAGGGCCTTTTTCATCCTCAGTGTTGACACTGTAGCAGCTTCTAGTGTTTACGGGCAAGTGATTCTAGCTGTTCTACTTGGTGGACAAAGCCAAGTGTTTTACCAGATCACCTTTGCTGCAGCTCATAGAACCATCACCTGTGGGATTGGCAGATGTGCCTGCAAGTGGCTGAACCTCCAGCACAGCCTCCTCATCACTCTGCTGCCTCCCAGAGGCTCCTCTTAAGAAGTCACATAGTTTTGTCCAGGGCTGTGCTAGATTCACTTATTCTGGAGTTGGTTATTCAATTTTCATTATTATTCAGGCTTTGCATTTTTCCATTTTACTTTGTTTATATCTCTTTGGCCATTTGCATATTGAATTTCTACACAGTGAAGGAACAGGGTGATAAAACATGCATGTAGAGTCAATTCCTGTTAGGTTCATGCCACCTGTACAGTCTCACTCCAGTTACTAGGCACATTTATGTAGTACCTGATAAGCTATTTAGTGGTGGGCAAACCTTTTATTGGGTTATAGTAGTTTACTCTGCCTGAAGCTTACAATCACTGATTTTGTGTTTACAGCTTGTCTCCAAAACTGCTGCTCTTTTTATCCCTCTTAAATTATTGTCATAAGTGTGAACTCTTTAATTAATACCTGTTATCTTTTTGCAAATGTGGCCACATCTGTGGCCACAAATATATTTTGTTTAATCCACATGGCTTTAAAAGTTGGTTCATGTTACATACCATTTGAATTTTGGGATTCACTAAGAAACGGGAGATCCGGCATCATTCCCCATGTGGCAATAGGCAGGAACCGAGTAATTACTCTCCCCTTTAGACAGGACAGTAGATTATCTCCAAATACCCCCATATCCCCCAACACACATGCACCTTTTTTGACATACACCTGGCTACTTCCCTCATTGATGTTACGTGCCTGGCTCTTGGGGCACCCTTAGACTGTAGGACCTGCGTCATTGCTCAGCTCTTCACTTTCTGATGTGGTCTTTGGAACATGCTGCTGACCACCCTCCCTACCATGAGCTCTTAAGTGCCATCTCTGATGAGGCCTAAAATTGTTTTTTGTTGTAGTTACATTTGGGCTAAGGAATTTAGGGAACTGTCTACTGTAATCCTTCCCCTAATATGTTGTCCCACACAGTACTGTTTTATGGGATGTAAATTTGTTATATCAGCAAGCTTCCATGGTCAAATACTATTTGGGAAATGTGGAGTTAAGCAGAGTTAAACAGGCTTCCATCCAATAGATCCTCTCAGAACATTTGAGGTATCTGTGGCCACAGGTGGAGGAGGAGAAAGGAGGCCAGATTTTCTGACCACGGCATGTGGCAGGGCTGAAGTTACACTGGAAATCTTAAGAGAAGTTGAGTGTCTATGATTTTCGCCTTATCTCTGTGTGTTAGGTGGAAATGGCTCATTGTTTGGTGAAGTTTCTAGCATGGCATGTTGTTGCATTGTTGTCCTCAGTCTTCCAGTGACAGAGTGAAGCTCCTGCAGAGGGAGTACAGGATGCCTTGGTTCTCAGACAGCTCCTGACTCTGGTTGTCAGGAGATCGAGGAGTTCTTTTAAACTGTCATTGAAGATCTAGTTCTTTTAAACTGTTATCTAATTGCTGATAGGAGGAAGATACAGTGATTGAAAGGAAAGATCCTTGATAAAGTTCTCAATTACACATATGTGCACAAATCATGGTCCAATGGTGAATGATTTCAGATAACAGATGCAGGGTACATAGACACATGGAGCAGGACAGGCCTGGGATGCCGAGTGGGTCACTGTGGTGAAGGCAGATGGAACTGAGGAGAAACTGTCTGCTCACTGGAGGTCAGCTGAAGTTATCACCTGCTGAATATTGTTAGAAGAGCTTTGTTAGAGGAGGACAGAGTCTGGGAAGAGACATTTGTCTGTGGTCTTGGGCTGCTGTGCAGACTTTGTCCTGAGACTTGGTGGCTTTAAGCTTTGAATGGTTTGGCGAATTCTGACCTCTTATTGTGGGGCTTATTTGTGGGTGGAGTCTTTCTGGAGATTGCTTTTACACTAAATCAATTCTATCACCAGCTCTTAGGTGAATCCATTTGCATCATAATCTTTGCCAGTGTTTGTGTAGGGTGTCTGCATGCTGGGTGCGAAGAATGCAGCAGCTCTGTGTGCTTGCCCCTCCTAAATTTTCCTCAGATCTTTGTTGACAATTGATGCTGAGAAAAGAAGACGATACATTATATTTTAAAAGGATCAGAACTGGAAGCCTAAAATTTAAAAACAAAGAGGTCTAGGAGTCATATAGATTTAGGTTAATCATTACCACCTACTACTAGCTAGAAGTATTAGTTTTTTTTTATCTGTTGGTTATAACATTACCTATTTTATAGGATTGTTTTGACTATGTGTAGCATGTATGTATGGGTAGTTTAATAAGGTAACATAAGGTATAACACTTCACCTAAATGATAAAGTAGGCGTATTCCTTGTCTAATATGTGAGGGAGAACTGGTACTCTTCATAGAGCCCTTGTGGAGGCTGTCCTTGAAGGCAGTTAGCCAATTTAGTCAATAGTAAAGAACAAAAATTAAATGAATTTTGAAGCAATAAGATTTACCTCTCTCTGTTAATACCAGTTACTCTTTGTATTTGCACAACTCCTTAACTGAAATTATATGACTTTAGCAAAAGTGGTTAAGTTTCAGCATTATGACAAACCTTGCCTTGCCCAGAAGAACCTGCTGCAAACATTTTATTCACCCATTAATGGGGAGAACTTCAGTAGTGAATTTTTGTGGATTTTATTATCATTTCTCACATGGTTGGCTGTTGTTTCTGGGAGGCTTTACTGTAAGATTTACCAGACAATAGTAGGAATATTTCTTGTATCAGTTCTAATACTAAATAAGTTTTATTTTCCAAAGGTTTTATGTCCACTAGCTTGTTTAGTACTCTTGAGTAACTTCTGGGAGGGTTCTCGAACCCTCATGTTTTCATGAAGAAAGACTTGAAGCTCAGAAAAGCTCTGTGATTTTCGTCTTGCTTATAGCTCCTGGCAGAGCTGGGGTTATAATCTGGGTCTTTTCAACTAAATCTTTGTTCTACCCTCTTCCCCTTAGACCCGCAGGTCTAGGATGTCAAGGGATTCTTCAGCCTGTGTTATTTTTGAAAGATAATGTCAGTCAGAAACAAAAGTTAGATGTTTCCATATGTAGGAATTTCAGAGGAATAGTTGGTGTCTAAATTTGCAAGCTCATTCAGTTTAAAAACGGTTCCTGTAATATGGTGCTCATTTCTTCAGATTCACTGCTTCAGTAATGACTTTTAAATAGGACTCTATTATTAGAGTGATTGGACTGAAGTCTGATTGGACTAGAGGTAAGGGACTGCATCACTATAAATAGAGTGAGATAAAATATTTTACATAATTTGATTAAACTTTTATGAGTTCTCATAAGTTGGAACCTCAGATCTTCTCCTAACAGTGACTTACTTTGGCCAGTTTTCAAGTAGCAGACTTTCCAGTGTGGGGCTTCAGTGTTAGATGGAATGACTAGGGGAATTTGGGAATTAAATTATGTTCTCTGGCACTTTCAATTAAGTTACCTGAGGCAGAGCTTCATTAACTGCTCATCAATAATTTTCTTAACCCAAGGAAATAAGATTAGCACATTGATTAGAGAATCATTTAAAGACCAAAATGAAAACAGAACAATCCTAAGAGCTTTCAGGGTATAAGGGAAGTGTTGCGAGTGGTCAGATGTGAGGCCACTGGCATAGTTATTGGAGAGGGCCATTTCAGTAGACATAAAAGAATACTTCTCTTTAATAGCACCACGAGGAGGTTGAAAGGGATTTAAAGGCATTGCAGTTTCTGCAAGATTGCGTAGGAAAATGCACAATCTCTGATATTTAGAATTTGATTATGAGAAAAGTATATGGGAAAATATATAGTTTGTAAAAATTTCTAAGCAGTTGTGAGCTAATAATTAATTGGTAAGTTCTAAAAAGACCAGAATCTTTTCCTATCACCTTAACTCTTATACCAGTGACTCTGACCTCCTTCCTGCCTTCCTTCTCCCATAACCAGCCATGTTGGGTTACTGTTATAAAACTACATTATTACAGCAGTTTTACCAAAGTTTAGGTAAGTATTTTTAGCAGGCATTATGTATTTAAATTTTCCCATCAATATAAGAGGTTAATATTTAGTTGAAGGAGCAGTATAAGCACAATAATCTGTGGTTTAGAATAGTGCTGAGTTTTTCTAATAATTATAGTGAAATTTTTAGGAAATGATGTATCACATGCTAACATTGAAATGGATAGGGATGAGAGAGGGATGACAGAAGATATATTTTGCTACTGGTTTCTTGAGATGATGTCTGAAATTGAATTGTCCTCTAAATTAATGTGCAAAAAACAAACAGGAAGACCAAGACAAAGATGGAAAGCACAAAGCAGATCATCTGCTTTGAGCCAGTGACTTTTTTTGTTAGCAGCAAATGAGGAATGGGACCTTAACTTCCATGTCCATTTAGAATCAGGAAGTTATTCAGGATAATTTTATTCCAGTAGTTATATGGAACCACGTTATGCTGGTGGTAATCTTGGGTTAATAATAATGGATCCATATATATATATATATATGGATGGCTCTTGTATAATGACTGCTTTATTTTTAATTTTTCAGTAAATTGAAATATACTGTGTAATAATTTTGGGAGATAGCAGTTTGAATAGGAAATGTTATCTTTCTTAGTTTATTAATATTTGATTTCTCTCTTTCTTTCTCCTGGTTCTAGGGTGTGGATGAGTGGAATATAGCTCACCTAAACACGGTCTTGGATGTGGTTGAAGAAGAGTGTGGTATTTCTATTGAGGGTGTAAATACCCCTTATCTCTATTTTGGCATGTGGAAAACCACATTCGCATGGCACACCGAGGACATGGACCTCTACAGCATTAATTATCTCCACTTTGGAGAGCCCAAGTCTTGGCAAGTTACTCATTTAATATTCATTTGCTTTGGAGTTTTGAAATTTGGGCTTTATACACATATTGAAGAAATTTCGTTATTTGATTTGTTAGATTCAGATTTATGTGAGCTGTAAGGAAGTTTTTGACAGTAATAATTAATTATCTTCTACTCTGCCCAGGATTTTGCTTAGAAACCACAGACCTAGCAGTGACTTGTATATATAAAGCTCCCTGAGACCATTTTGGGAGCCAGGGATTGATAGATATTTTAGTCTTGAAGAATTTGTTTGGCATCTTTACTTCTCTGAGCATTTATTGGAGGGTATGTGGGAAGTAGATAGGAGTAAGAAGGTGACTTCCTTTATGTAGAGTTTCAAGAATCTTTGTGATCTTCTGGTCCAGCTTCCTGTAAATAATGACAAATTCTGTTCGTGTGCAGGGGCTAGAGGGAGAGGAGGGATGAATCAGGAGGCCTGTTAGTGCTCCTTGGATGATGGTATGGGGAAAAGAACAAGAAAATTATCATATTCATGTTAATGAATATTCTTAAGTTGCTATTTCCTGTGTTTGTGAGCCTCTTCCCTCATGTTTCTGAACAATGATTTTAAATTGTGCCTTTGTAAAGTGCATCATATGGTATACTGGCTACCCATTCGTAATTAATTATTAGCCTGACTGACTATCACTGTGGTATCCTTTGTGGTCAGCCAAATTCATGTTGCAGCTTCTTTTCGTTGTTTAGTCTTAAGAGAGTTTAAATATCAGTTCTATTTTCTATAATACATATACATGCAGGATAACAGAATCGTACGAAGCATCTACTTGACAGCCCAGGAAATATGATTTTTCTGATGGTTGTGAACATAAGATGCTCTTCAGGTGCTGGTGCCAGCCCGCTAGCTGTCTTGCCTCCCTTTTGAAGATAACGGCCCCTTTCAAGTTCTGTTGATCCAGTGTTGAAATACATTGCATAATGTCTGTCTCCATCTCACCATTACTTCCCCTTGAGGTTTTATCATTTGGTGAAGTGTAAAGTTGGAAAATTCTCCAAAAAACTTAAATGTAGAAAAGTTCCTAATGATAAAAATGACATTTAAATGGAAGGGCAAATATCTTAAGACGTATAAGATAAATCCAGGCAGTTCCTGATGGTTTTGGAGTTTGGTGATCTAAGAAAAGTTAGCGGGAAGCTGTTAAACTTTATTTAAAATATGCTTCACTTGTATGTTTCATTTGATAAATTCTTGGCATTCTGCTCTCTTAATGAAATGAATCACACTTAAATATTTTAATAGGTCCTCTAGGACTACTTGGAGAGGCTTCGGTGATAGTACATTGTGATGGGATTATTTGTTACTCAGGTATTTATCCAGAGCTAGTTGTGAGCACACACTTAAGGCCCCGTGCGTGTCTGTCTGTTGAATTTCTTCAACACCACTGTAAAGTCTGTTGGAATGGCATCCTTTAGTGCTTTTGGGACTTAGCTTTGAGAGTAGGAGAATACTTTAAACAATGTATAGACTCCTGGGCAGTTTCTCAGTGCTTTTCCTGACACTCACTTTCAGTGTGGAAAAAAATGAAATGAAATGGATGAATTCAGCATGTTGGTAAAATCTAGCATATAGGCAGCTATATACCATAATTTGCTTAAGAAATCTGAAAAGTTAGCAGCAAAACTTTTCTGGAGATTTGTTAGAAATTAATTAATGAAGATGCCTGTGACATTAGAGTTTTTAGTATTAGGAGAATTTAGGTGGAGTCTCTGCTTTCTTATTAAGAAAGGTGATTGTCTTTCCTTTTCTTGGTAATGGGTTGATGTTGTGTCCTAAAGATCACTTAGAGAAGGATATTCTGGTCAGGGATGAGACTGATTCTAGTCTTGTGTCTTTAGAAAAGAGCACTGCTGTTCATGGGTGAGAACAGTTATGCTCATTTCCAAAGTCTTTCTCTCAGCATGTATATTTTCAATAGTTAATTACTGTAGTCATTATTAAGCATATAGGCTTCATTATATACATTAAGGGTAGATTTCTTTTTTTTTGAAAAAACTTTTATTGAATCAAAATTACACATATTTTGGGGGTTCAACATTGAGATATGTTGATCAAATCAATGTTACTAGCATATATATTGTTACACATCATACTTATTTTTTATGCCCCTTGTCCACTCTCACCCCATCCCCTTCTCCCTCCACACTCTAATTACCCGATATTTCTTCTCTCCTTCTGAAAATATAATGGTTACTCTGTTGATTTGTTGCCTAGATGATCTGTCCAATGCTGAGAGGTGTGATCAGGTCCCCCCAAATTATTGTAGAGCAGATGCCGCTTCTGTCACTCTGGAATGGGCTTTGTGGAGAGAGACATCCTCTTTTCTTTTTCTCTGCTGGTGACTCTCCTTGTGTCAGTGCACTCCAGTGGCTGGCGGACCATCTGCGTAGTCGTTGTGGCATCTAGCTGCTTTTGCGACAGCCATGGTTATTGTGGTGGCTGTGGTGGGCCACCCCCATGGAGGTGATGTTTTTTGATATGCTCCTTGGCACTTGGCAGTGTGCCTGGTTTTGGGGGTCAGGGGGTCCGGTCCCTGGTTCCATCCCTCAGGTCCCTGGGCAGGCCTTGAGGTGCTGGCACGGTGTGCCTGGTTGTGGGAGGGGGATCCGGTCCCTTGCTCCATGCCTCGGGTCCCCAGTCGGGCCCCGAGGTGCGGCGTGGTGTGCCTGGTTGAGGGGAGGGAGGTCTGATCCCCGACTCCATGCCTTGGGTCTCTGGGTGGGCCCCGAGACGCTGGCACAGTGTGCCTGGTTGTGGGAGGAGGGTCTGGTCCTGCATTAAGGGTAGATGTCTATTGTCACTATTATCTTTAACCTTGACCATTATTTATAATGATAAAATAAACACAGCAGTGAATTATGGCAGCTAATCTACATTCCATATTCTAAGATAACTACTATAGGAAAAGATGGTATACATGGCTCTAAGCATATGTCCCTGTAGATTTATGAAAGATTATATTATCAACATAAATAGTTTTGAGGTAAACTTTATTATCATTAAGATTAATTTTAGCAATCATTATAATATATTTGAAATTAGCTTTGAAAGGTGGTAGAAAGAAGCAACACATATTTATGTATTCATTGCAAGGTCCACAGTGTGTGTGGCAGAGCTAGATTCGAGGGACACACATTCAGGGCTCTAGTCCTTATTCCACCACTAATATGGATGGCTTTGGACAAATAACTCTACTTCTGTGCACCTCAGTTTCCTCACCCACAAAATCACAAGGCTAGACAGAATGACCTCCAGTGCTGAAATTCTTTGATTTGTGATCAGAGTCATAGGAAGACTCTATGTTTTTTACTTTTATAGTTTTACTTAAAATGCAAGGATGACCAGGGGTGTAAGGTCTGGATGTGCGTGTGCACGTGCATGCACTGGTTGCCTTTTCTGATTGTCCTCTCCTGGCGAATTGCATCCACCCTTCATTCTTGGACAGTTGCTTTTACTTTTCTCCAGGGGTGGCCTCTCCTGTGCTTGACATATCTGTCCTGCAGTGTGTCCTTTTTCTCTTCTCTGGCCTGATGGGCTGGCATTTAGCATCTGTTCCTCCTCCTTCTTCAGTTCTAGCCTCAGGTACCGTATTCTGTGTATGATTATTGCACAGATTTCCTGAGATTCCCTCCTTACTTTCAGGTTCACGCTGCTGTCATCTGTACAGGCATGTCTTAGATTTTGCCTGAAGACCTTCTGGACCATATGCTACCCCTACCTTCGACACCTGTTTTTACATCATAGGAGCAGTTGTGACTACCCTTTCCCCCTTTGTCTGCCCTCAACGACCCCCCAACTTTCCTGTGCATGCCTTGAAATTGGGGTCCATGCTTTTTTGCCATTGAACCATCAGCCCTTAACACACAGGACCTGGCTATAGGATTGATGCCCTGTAATGAATTCTTGTATTGAGTCAGGAGAGTGTTAAATTGTTTTGGATCAATCTGTTTAAGGGTAGGCAAGGAAACATATAGAACATTTTACAAAGATTCTTGTCTAAAATGTAACCATTAAGAATACCACGTTTTCTGTGATTTTAGAGTCAAAGCAGCTATGTACTTAGCTCCAGGTGGAGGCCCTGAGACATATATTTTTACCCCTGTGCCTGGCAGATTTGCCGAGTAAGTGCTCATGAACATAGGTTTGTATTGAAGAGACTTTAGAGGAGCTGATGATTTATTTAAACATTTCTGGCATAAAGGTTTAAGGGAAAAAGAATCCTTAGAGTAAGCAGATAGAAAACTGTGTTGGCAGTCAGTGGTAAAGTATTTATTTTCTTGGAATGAATATTGACTTGAGAGCCAGAATACCTGTTTTAAAGTCCCAATCTGTCACTTACCAGTGGAATGACTTAGGGCAAATCACTGTACTCCTTTCATCATGAGTTTCTTTAACTGCCAAATGGAGGCATGATTTATTCTCGGTCTACTTATAGCATTTCCAGGGGAGTCCAGGGGTATACTGAGTGTAAAAGTGCTTTGTAAACTGTTAAATACTATACAAATATTCATAATTACTATTATTTTAGTAACTTCATGAAAATAAATAATTTTTGCTCATAGTAGTAACTTAAAAGTCTGAAACTTGCTATGATGTGTTTGTATATAATAGAGTGGGAGTGTCAAGCATAAGTAAAATGTGATTGTCCCTGTCAAGCATCATGTGTGATAGTGGTTAATTGCTGGAGGATACAGAATTCAGATGGTACCTTGAATCCTTTCTCAGACCAGTTCAAAAACAGTGAATAAGAAACTTTCAGATTTGCTCTGTAGAAAATGAGAGAGGTGAGGCATAAGAGGACATCTCTTAAGCTACAAAAAGATCTATAATCACGAAGGAAGGTTTTCTGGGTGTTTTTGGAAAAATTAAGGATGGGCTGCAGCATTTTGGACTTTGTTAAATTTTATTCGACAAACTGTGAGATTTTGTTAAAATACTGTGTAGCAAATAAGAAGCGTCAGATCATTTAGGATTGATACACACTTAGTTCAGTGCTTTTTCATTAGATCGTTTGTTCAGTGTGGTGTAGTATTTAAGAGCACAGGTTTTGCACCAGTCTTGAGTTTTGACTTGTGGCATTACTCTTTACTGAGTATGCGACCTTGAGCCATTATTTAATAACCTCCCTGCCTCAATTTTCTCTCCTAAAACACTCAGAAAGTTCTGGTGCCTACCTCAGAGGTACTTGTGTGGATTAAATAACATACCGTGTATACAAAGCACACATCACAGCTCTTGATGTATCATAAGTGCTCGATAGGTGCTAACATTTAATACATTCATTTAAGAAATATGAGGGGTCTTCACAATATTCATGAAAAGAGTTGTATCATCATTTAATTCTGTTTTTTCATGAACTTTTTGAAGTGCCCTCATATTTATTACATGTCTACATGGCATGAGGTGTTTTAAACATGAACCTCATAGATCTTATATTAATAAGGATTTTTAGTTCTAAATGACAGAAACCCAGCTTAAGCAAAAAGTATCTTTGCAGTGTATGTAGTTGGGATAAACTAGCAGCATGGCCCAATCCAGGAGGTGAGCTGCTCCCGTTGGGGTCTGCCTTAGCTTCTTTCTTCTTGCTTCCCTCCACTCTCTCCCACCCGCCTTACTCGTACCCCTTCCTTGCAGTGTATGTAGTTGGGATAAACTAGCAGCATGGCCCAATCCAGGAGGTGAGCTGCTCCTGTTGGGGTCTGCCTTAGCTTCTTTCTTCTTGCTTCCCTCCACTCTCTCCCACCCGCCTTACTCGTACCCCTTCCTGCTCTTTCTCTTCTCCCTTTCTTGTTTCTTGCTTTTGAGGTAAAGGAGAATCTATTAACTTATAACTAGGTATTTGATTATTGTTGAATTGTAGAGTCCAAGTCTTACATTTTAAAAGAATAAACAAGTTACACAATGCCAAATTGACCTAAGCATGTTTAATGTACATCTTCTGCATTGAAATGTGAGCTCCTGGAGCGGGAACCCTGTTAGTCTTGCTCACTAGCTTGTCCCTAGTGCCTGGCACAGCATCTGGCATGAGCCTGGCACATGGTAGGCACTCAATAAATATTTACTAAGTGAAAAATCTTACTGATGGAATTCCTTATTTGAGGTTTTTTTTTTTTGCTAAAACAATCTAAAGTAGAACTTTACTTTGGGGGTTGGGCAGCTTGATAATATTTAATGATACGTTGCATTAGCAACGCGTCATACTAACCTTTACTTGTTAATTTTTCTATTTAGTAACTTTAGATCCATTAATAAGTTCTAATTGCAAATGATAAGACTAATTGGATAATAGTAAAAGCTGTATTCTATTGCTGTTTTGTTTAGAAAAAATATTTGTGGAATCAGCAGTGGTTTCTTCTGGGTTTTATTTACTCTTCCTAGAGAAATTTGCTTTTTAAATAAGAAAAAAGTAAACTTTTAGAAATACTTTTAATTTAAAGTTCTAATAAAATTAACTGCATAAGTTACTCTGATCACTTTTAGGCATATCCATGTATATTTTTTTAAAAAAAGATGACCGGTAACAGGATCTTAACCCTTGGTGTTGTCAGCACCAGGCTCTCCTGAGTGAGCTAACCGGCCATCCCTATATAGGGATCTGAACCCTTGGCTTTGGTGTTATCAGCACCACACTCTCCCAAGTGAGCCACGGGCCGGCCCCCATGTATTTATTTTTTATAAGCTTACTTTTCAAAGAGTAGAGCTTGAGTAGGGTTGTGAAGAGTGTTGTTTGTCTTTGGTGACTCCATTTTCACTTAGTGAAGTCCTTTTATGTGTGCCAGGAACCATGCTAACCACTGTAAGAAATCAGCCCAGGTAACCCAGGCAACAAACGTATCAGGCAGATGGAGTTTTTTGCCCCATTTTTAAACTGAGGATGCTGAGACTTAACTTTTTGGCAGTTAGCTGGTACAGAGAGAGATCCAAACCCTTGACCTTGGTATTACAAGGTGGCGCTCTAACCAACTGAGCTAACCGGCCAGCCCTGGAGACTTACAGCTTTAAGTGTTTTATCTAGTTAATAATGTATCTTGCAGGTATGATTTGAACTCTTATCTGTCTGACTTTTCCTACAGTTTTAAAGAGAAAAGGAAAGAGTAAAGATGAAAGAATAGGTGAGAAGAAAACCTGCCTGTCTTTCTTTTTTACACCATCAGCTTTTAATGTGATTTTATGTAGAACTAACAGAGAAATGTGCTTCTTATTTTTAGGGGGACAAAAGTATTGCATAAGAGAGATTTTCAGAAGGGAGTACTGTGGCTATATTCTAGTCTTGTGATAATTGATAAGTTATGGGGCTGGAGGCACCTTTGGAGGTATGAGTGGGAGAAACCCCTGACCCACCTTCATTTATTTGGCACTTCAGGTTTTTTTTTTGTTTGGCAGCTGGCTGGTCCATGGTGGATTGAACCCTGGACATTGGTGTTATCAGCATCACACTCAACCAAGCTCTCCGACCAGCTCTTCAGATTAGTTTTTCAGATACTTTACATGGAAATTTTCTTGAAGTCAGTCAGAAATAAAACTCCACATTTTAGAAAAAGTGAGTTTTACATTGACAGAAGGGTTTGTCTCCCTGTAAGGAATAGGTGGCGATTCTTCATTACACACCTTTTTACATTGTGTCCCCTTCAGTAAAGTACACTGAAAGAAGCTAGTCAGTCTCTGTCAGGAGTTAAGGGTGCTTTATCTGTCAAACCTATGAGATAAGACTCTGCTAGGGTTGGGACAAGAGGGGCAGAGCCCAGCTTCTGAAGGCTATAACACAGTCCTCCTCAGGCTTGCAGTAGTGTGGGGCAACTGATTTTTACTTTAAAATTAATTCTTATGCCTTTTTATGTGTTACTTGGAATCTATTTTAATTTATTAATAAAATGATGTCTATATTATATTTCTTTTTTTTTGAAAAGATGACCGGTGAGGGGATCTTAACCCTTGACTTGGTGTTGTCAGCACCGCACTCTCCCGAGTGAGCCACGGGCCGGCCCTATATTATATTTCTTTTTTTTTGAAAAGATGACCGGTGAGGGGATCTTAACCCTTGACTTGGTGTTGTCAGCACCGCACTCTCCCGAGTGAGCCACGGGCCGGCCCTATATTATATTTCTTTAGATTGAGAATATTTTGTTGAGATTGTCTTGGCTCCTTGACATAGAAACTCGGTATGAACTAGTTTAGCCAAAAAGGAGAATTCATTGGCTCACATAGCCATGAACGGCCAGAACACCTGGAGCCATTGGAAGTTGCCAGGGTGTGCTGGAGCCTAGGTTTCACTTCTTTTGGTGTATTGCCTTCATTCTTCTCCCTGTCATATATCTTCACAGCTGAATTGCCAGAGAGGAAATCTGCCCCACGTGGGGAAGATCTCTGGATTGGCCTGGCTTGCCTCCTGTGTGCACCTGTAAGATAAGTTGCTGAGGTCAAGTGTAGGAAGGTCTTGGTCCTGCCTCTTCGGTGGTGGTGGGGGCAGAGGCATGAGGCCTCCATTAGAATTACACGTTTGTATTTGTGGGAGGTAGTTTCCCATAAAAAGGTGAGTGCAGTTACCTGAGTTATTCTGCAGAAGGGAAAAACCCTGTCTCCCACAGATCTATAAGACACAGAAAAGTCCAAAATAAATGTTCAAGTTTTTGCGTAAAATCTTATGAGGGCTGATTAACTTACCCCAACTGACTGCTAATTCATTTTTTATAAGATTTGGAAAGCTGTCCTGTGGGGATATAGGATGTCAAAGTTATTCAAATGTATGTTTCTTTAAGTTATTGTAAAAGCATTTCTAGCAAGTGATTGATCACTCTTATCCAAAGCATAGGCGGTAGGTGGAAATTAGTTTTAAAAGCTGTTATTTGTATTTTTCTGGTTGCTTGAACCAACATTGCTCTTTTTTTTTTTTCTAGTAATCTATATGGCTCTAATTCCCAGTATCACCACTTGACTGTGTCCTGTTCTCGTAGAGCTTTTATTTCATTGATTTGTGAGTTTTGGTCTTGTTTTCCAGTGGGATTTTCAGCTTCCTGAAGGCTGTACCATATGTATCCTTCCTCTGTAGGTCCAGGCATCACAAATTTTATATATATGCACAGCTTCACGCTTCTTTCAGTCTTTATTGATCTTCCTATAATATTCTTTTTTAGTTTCTTATTGATAAGTACTACATAATTGGTTTATGGAATAATAGTCGTGCCTCCTGTGTGTTGCCTTGATTAGAACTGGCCTCATACATGGGAAATTTTAGAAGCTACAAAAAACTGTTCAAAACTTTTAATATTTCTATTGTCAGTGATAATAACAGATTTGTATAGGTTGCTTGAGAGAAACCACAGACGATGCACCTCAAATTGAATATAGTCAATTGTTGTGACTCCATCCCTTTCCCTCTCCCGCCCAGTGACTACTTAATTCATTTATTTGAAGACTAATGCATAAAGTTTCTAGAATGTTATTTTACAACATATATTTCTGAGATGACATAGTTCTGTAAGAGAGAGAAGGCCTACGAATACCCAGAAATTTTTACATAAATTATCCTTTTTAGTCTGCCTTGTGTAGTGAGTGTCTGGTCCATAGCCAGGCATTCAAGTATATATCTAATTCTAAATTCTTTGAGGACATGGATGTGTCTCATACTTTTTTGTATCCTTTCAAAACCATCAAATAAAATGACTATCAGTGGATACCCTCAAGTACATATTAGTTTGTTGGAATTAATAATTGTTTATTTAGGGGGCCGGCCCGGTGGCGCACTGCTACAGTGCGCCACTTGGGAGCGTGGTGGCACTCTCGCCGAGGGTTCGGATCCCACATACAGACCGGTTCCCGCTCACTGGCTGAGCGAGGTGTGGGCGCAGCACCGAGGGTTGCCATCCCGTTGCCGGTCCCGGTCCGGTACGGACGCGACACTGAGGGTTGCGATCCGTTGCCGGACACGAAAAAAGACAAAAAGGAAAAAAAAAACTGTTTATTTAACCTTTAGGACAGTGTTCTTATTTCAGATATAATGTGTATTGCCAACGGTCCTGCTAACATTAAAAAACTATGAGTCACTAATGGGCTATGGATATACTAATTAGATATTTACAAGGCAATGTTTTATTTAAAACCACAGTTTTTTTATGAATTAAGAAAAAATTGGGGCCGGCCCGGTGGCTCACTGCTATAGTGCGCCGCTTGAGAGCGCGGTGGCGCTCCCGCCGAGGGTTCGGATCCCACATACAGACCGGTTCCCGCTCACTGGCTGAGCAAGGTGTGGGTGCAGCACTGAGGGTTGCGGTCCCGCTGCCGGTCCCGGTCCGGTACGGGCGCGACACTGAGGGTTGCGATCTGTTGCTGGACACGAGAAAAGACAAAAAAAAGGAAAAGAAAAAAAAAAAGAAAAAATTTAGGGCCGGCCCGGTGGCGCACTGCTACAGTGCGCCGCTTTGGAGTGCAGCGGCGCTCCCGCCGAGGGGTCGGATCCCACATACAGACCGGTTCCCGCTCACTGGCTGAGCAAGGTGTGGGTGCAGCACTGAGGGTTGCGGTCCCGCTGCCGGTCCCGGTCCGGTACGGGTGCGACACTGAGGGTTGCGATCCGTTGCCGGACACGAAAAAAAAAAGACAAAAAAAAAAAAAAAAAAAAAAAAAAAAAAACAAAAAAGAAAAGAAAAGAAAAAATTTATTATTAAGGCCAAGGAGAGAAGAATTCCTCTAAGCACATCTTTGGGTGGTTTACTCAAAAAATAAACCTAAAATGATAATAGCCTGGTGGCTGTGAAATAAACACTTTCTTGAAGTGAATACTATTAGGCTGACATTTCAAACCATCAATAGGTAATGCTATACTTTTCTAAATGTACTAGATTCATTTCTCCAATTCCTATTTTCTCCATGGAGTGTTCACTTTGTAGTTCTCCTTTCAAGATTTGCTCAGTCTGTTTGTTTACCAAGACTTCTCAAAGGATAACTCCCTATTTCTCAGATGACTCCCTCATTGTCACCCTGGCTCTTATTGTATCTCTCTGCCTACCTAATTAAGAAGTTTAACGTTACATAGGAACTGTCAGGTGTTGGCAGAAACATTTGACTGTTTACTTTTTAAATTTTTATTTTAATATTTAAGGAGACTTAAGAAGGAGCATTAAGTGGTTTGTTAAAGCCATAGAGCAGGATTTGATTGAACCATTGGTCAATAGATGCAACAGGAGAGAGATGCCAGGGTTCTGGGTGGCAGCAGGTCTGTGTGACGTGTTTGGCTTCTGGCCTTCAGGTAAAGACAGTAGTTGAAGGCCCAGGGCTTTGTCATGATCAGATCTGGTGCTCACAGAGATTACTTTAGCACACCGTGAAAGACAGATTGGAAGGGCATGACGAGAAGTGGGCAGCTACTTGTGATGGTCAGTTACACCTTATCTTAGAGACTTAAAGGGCGAGCTGCTCTGAGTGGACACACTCATGTGAGTATGTGAGCTCTTATGAGGTTTCTGCAAACAGTGCCTTATAGTCGTGTGTTACAATTTATGTTACATGTGTAATGTGCACAGAAAATTTTGCTCATGGCAAACCCCTAGAGAAATTTCACTAGAACCCTTTTAGAAAATAACTTTAAGTGCTGACCATGTGACCTTTGGCAGAGGGTTGCTGTGAGGACTGACTGAAATACTATGTGCAAGATATTTTTTATCTTTATATTTTATGTAATTGTTGGACATCCAACAGTTTAATCTTTTTGTTGATATTCCTCATTAGGACAGGAATCCTGATTTTTGTCCTGCTGCCTGGTAGGTGCTAATTAGAACTGTGAAGTAATCTTAGAAATGTAAATAAGTAGTGATACTTCTTTCAGATTTAAGATTTACACATCCTAGAGTTAAGGTGTTCCAGCTCATCCCTAGTGGCGATAACTTTGGGGGCTTTGAAAAACCAAAAGTCTTTCCCCCCTCCTTGTTCATCTACCCTTATTAGTTCATTTTAACTGCCACTTGGTAGTAAATCTGCATGGGACGTTGATGTTCCTGAGATCCATGTACTGCAATCTAAACTTTCTGAAGAAATGCACGTGTATTCGATTAGATCGATGTTAGCAATAGCTCTGTGTATCTCTACCCCGTCCACTTAAATAAAAAATGCCTGAGTTCTTCCTGCAGTTCTTCATACGTGGCAGGTGCTCAGGAGCTATCTATTGAATTCAATTAGAGTACATTAAAGTGATTCTTACTAGCAGCATATCTATTTTAAAAGAAAATTTCCGGGAGAGTAACCAAAAGAATCTTACAGTCACCATGTATTTGTTGAGTACCATGCACATCCTTAGGCCTGAGGGGTGAGAGGAAGAGGAGTTCAGGGGCTGGTTGTCAGACTGCTGGAGGGTTGGGTTTTGGGTATTTTGAATTGTTGCAGAAAGGTACTGTGTCTGTGTCTTCCTGGGATCTATCAAATTATAATCAGTCTTTTATGTACCTGTCTGACCCTGATGATGTGATTCTTTGAACCAATATTTCTTGAACACTGTCTCGAGTTTACTGGATATGAGGGTCAGCAGGTCAGGCTCACTTCATTGCATTATAGTCATAACGAGCTCCTAAATATTATTCAGTTGATCCTTCCAGTGTTGTTCTGTGAGGTAGACACAGTCTGTCAGTGGTTATGTGACTTGTGCAAGGTCTCTTAAGTGGTTCCCTCCAGTTCTTGTCAAATGTGCTCTCCAGTCAACCAGAGGACATTGTTTGGTGGACAACGAAAATGTATGCACCTTGCTGTTTGGTTGTCTCTTTTCTTTCTATCTCTACTTATGGTATGTATTGAAGCAGATTAGAGTTGTCTGCTTTCAGATTGATGCACTTGTCCATCAAGCAAGTGCTGTGGTCCGACTAGCAGAGGTGCTGTTGCAGAGAATTCAGTGGGTCCACTGAACACAACACAACCGAGTGCTCCTGAAACCAGGCACCTACTTTCTTACAGGCAAGGACTGTCTGTCAGCCTACACAAATCTCCTGTAGGTATGGAAGCCATATAGTTTTCTGGGTTAGCATTTTGACTTAGGCCATTCATTGTGGTATTACTGAAGAAAATATATGAAGGAAAAACATTAAAAAAAAAAAAAAAAGCCCTGGGATACACAAATCCCTCCTACAGGCAAGCTAAGGGGATTGGTCAACAGGATCAGGCATCAGGGAGGTTGCAGGGAATCAAGACCAAGGAGAGGTCCTTGGATGTTGTAATTGGAAGAGAGCCTGTGTACGTTGATCCCAGTCCCTGTCAGAATTACCTAGAGAGCTTTTATCAAGGTAGGCTGGGCTCCCCACCCCCAAGGGACGTGTGTGCCTGTTGTCCTTCGTTCTCCCAGGTGCCAGTTACTGCCGGTAATGACAGGTGTTAGCAGTTCTGCCCCTGTAGTGGTGTGGAAACAGAAAAAGCGTTTGGAAACATGAAGCTGGATTGTCTTTAAGGGCCCTTCTAGCCCTGTGACTTGTATGTAGAGAACAAAATTTGAGCTTCATTGAGTGAGATAATTGGTTTAAAGTAGTATCATTTGAGCAAGGTTTTGTGGTTGCGAAGATGCTACACGTATGCTTCTTGACTGCAGAGTGGTCTGATTTTATTGTTTATTATAGGACACTAGATGATTTGACTCTTGGGTGAATTCCTAGAAATTTAAAACTATTCTTTCTTAGTTCTTTATCATGTTGAATCTGATGATGAACAAATGGATAGCACTGTCTAATGATTACTTCCCAGTTTAACATTATTATTTATGTTCAGTTTTGACTCCTTTGTATATCAGACCCTAGGGCAAGGTATAAAACATTATACAGCTATGTCATGTTATTTAAATATTATTTAACAAAACATAGGATTGTTAACTTTGAGCAAGATAACTAAGTGACTAAAAATGACTAAATAAATCAGGGAAGGGAGAGGATCCTTTCCTTGACGTTGTTTTTGCCCAGCTGTGCTTCATTGCATGTTAGCACAGTGTGGCTTTCAGTTTGAGGATTTGCTTCTACTTGAGAAGTACTGCATGTCTTCTTGCATGTGGGGTTGTGACTGGAGGGATGTTTTTATCATTTGATGATTTCTTAAGCTATTGAACTATAGCAATGGCTGGTTAACTGTACGAATTTTATTAATAATTATTTATGATCTTAAAATGACTTGGATTTTTTTTTACTGTTTTAATTTTTTAAAAGCATTTATTTGTACATGTTTATGGGGTAAAGTGTGTTGATTCAAGACATGCATGCACTGTACACTGATTCACCTAGAGTGGATAGTGTAGGTTTGTACCCATTCATCTTTTTGTAGAATTTGAAAATAGACTGAGATACTGTCCCAAATCTAAAGAAGAAGAGTAGGACCAATTAAATAAAACATCTGGCTTAGATAGAAATAGCTTTATCTGGGTAATAGTATACTTGTAGAAGAGAGAATTTGGGAGACTAGGCTAATAAGGGCAGGAGAGGTATGTATGGGAGTACTTCAGAAAGTTTGTGGAGAAATGGAATTGAAAGATAATACAAGTATTTCCATAAACTTTATGAAGTACCCTCGTGTGTATACATACATACATATATATACATATATGTAGTCCCCCCTTATCTGCGGTTTCACTTTTACAGTTTCAGTTAACCGTGGTACAGCACAATAAGATATTTGACAGAGAGACCACATTTACATAACTTTTATTACAGCATATTGTTATAATTGTTCTATGTTATTATTAGCTCTTGTTAATCTCTTACCGTATCTAATTTATAAATCAAACTTTATTATAGATATATATATCTAGGGATTGGTACTATCTGTGGTCTCAAGCATCCTCTGGGGTTACTGGAACATGTCCCGCATGGATAAAGGGGGACTACTGTACGTACACTCACACATCCCTATGTACCTGTACTGTTTTTCCTTTTCTGGGTATATTTGTGATGTAAACAAGGGATTAAAAGCTGGTAAGAAGTGGCCATAAATATACCTTGGGCGATTGTCATTTAGTTATGCTAAAATTTTATCTTCTCAGTTTACTTGGAATAATTTTATTAGCAGTGCTTTAAGGAACAGGATATATGGTTGAATTTTCTTTTAGTGAATTGCCTAGTTACATTGGATCCAATTAAGTTTTGCATTTTATCAGTAGCATTAAATACAACCAAGTTTGGATTTAAGTACAGTGAGATAGGTTACTTAAGCAAGAATTAACTTGTACTTAATATATTTTGAGCTACTAAGTATATAAATGTAGGTCTTCAAAAATAATATATTGTTTTTACTTAAAACATGAAATGATCATTTAAATTTATTTTTAATATCTATAAATTTTCTCGTTAAAATGCCTATGAAATTTAGTATTTGTATAGGATATTATGAGATTATTGCTTTAAAATTTGTTGGTAAGTCCACAGTTAATAATCTCGAGTACTTCACTTTTGAAAACACCAGGAACTAGAAATGAGTATTTCTGTTCTTCCAGTGTGAAAAATTGTTACTATAATTGAGATCTTAAAAGTCATATGATTATGAAATAAATAAAAGCTGTTCTTTAGAGCCGGTAATCTTTTATTTAAGTTCTGTTTGAAAATTATAGTGTTCTTAGAAAGGTTTGGTGGAAATATAAATGTTGATAAAATAATTTTGTGTTCTGCTTGTCAGTAAAAATATTTTCAAAGATAAAAAGACAACAGCCCAGATTTTCTTAAAAACAAAAGCCAAAACTAACTAACCATAAAACAAAAACCAAGCAACCGAAAATAGCCCAGGAGAGCTGGTGTGCTATAAGACCCAGGGTAGCGTCTCTAAGCTGTGGCTAGCTGCCCACTATGCTAAGTGGTGTTCTGGCCTTAGGTCTTTGTTCCCTAATCTTTAAAATGTGGTTGGGATGGTGAGCTGGGATATTTAAACAGGCAATTTATAAGTTTATTTTTCTTCATCCATCCAGTGTCTCAGTGTTATGAGCCTGTGATTGGTTTTCTAATCTCTATTCAGGTTGTCTACGTTGAGTATGGTGTTGAATTTTTTTTACCAAGGCATTATTTAAGATGGATGTCATTAGGATACTATTTGAAAAATTGTAAACCTAAAATTTTTATTTTTGTTTAAAATTTTAGGTATGCTATACCCCCGGAGCATGGAAAACGACTTGAAAGACTAGCTCAAGGTAAAACTTGCTTTCTGTTTCTTCCCTTGATAGGTTCTTTGTTTTTGAGGTGTTTTTACAGTGTAGAATGTCACTCTGTTGATTTTATTCTTTTCAGGTTATTGACTTTTAAAGGTTTCTTTAATTGAAAAATTTTACTTTTTCTTCACATTAACTTGTGAATATTTTTTCCTGTTGTGTTATCTTCATGGTTATTTTAGTTATCTGCTTAGTATTTCATCAAGTGATTATGTTTAATCTATTTTGGCTATTACCAATTTTTTTCCTTTTTTATAGAATGCATTCAACATCATTGTGCCAGTATACTTTTCCTTCTCTTTTTTTTATTCCTTTTTTTTTTTTTTTTTTTTTTTTTTTTTTCCGTGTCCGGCAATGGAACACAACCCTCAGTGTCACCCCCGGACCGGACCGGGACCAGCAACGGGATCGCAACCCTCGGTGTTGCTCCCGCGCCTTGCTCAGCCAGTGAGCGGGAACCAGTCTGTATGTGGGATCCGAACCCTCGGCGGGAGCGCCGCCATGCTTCCCAAGCAGCGCACTACAGCAGTGCGCCACCGGGCCGGCCCTACTTTTCCTTCTCTTTAGTTAAATCCTTCCAAAGAGTATTGTTGCTGTGTCTCAGAGTGGAGGTGTTTTGTGACTACTTTTTAAGTTGCTGTATCATTTCCCCAAAGGGTTGCTTTCTTCACCTCTGACACACAGTTCTTCTGTGATCTATTTGGCCTGGGGGTGCCCTTATGGAACGTAAAGGTCCCTGGGTAACTTGATACACATGAGATTGTGTACCTTCTTGGATTGGCAAAATTTAACTTACTTCAGTGCAACTTGAATTCTTATTTTTTATACCAATCTCTGTTTTCATATGGGCCAGAATGAAGAATTCTTCTGGGAGCTCAATTGATGGTTTCATTCTGTGCCTGCTTGAGCATGCAGAGAGTGCCAGCAAAAGCAGCCACCTGCCTCTTTTCCTCCTCTCTCTTAAATTTGCTCTAGGCAGCCTTGTGCTCATCTGTTTACACATGGGGAGGAGAATCAGATTCACCTCCTGCCGTCCTTCTGTTTTGCTAGCCACGCATCCCAAAGAAGATGTAGGCTGTTTGGGATGTATTTCCAGGGGAAAGTGGACTTCCATTTGAGTGACAACTGAGGAGCAAAACATTCTGCCTTTATGCAGGATTAAATCCCCAGAGAGCAGTGCCCTTTTAGTCAGTTGCTGATCTAAGTTTCACTGGTATGTTAGGTTTACCTTGTATTAGGAAAGGTACTTTGTCCCCGCATTATATATGCTTTCATTTAATAATGAAATGGGGACAGTAAGAAACTCCATTCTTTGATTTGACAGTTCTGAACAGAAATTGTTAGTAATAGCTAACAATTCCCCCCAAATTATAGAAGAGTGTTAGAAGGAACAGTTAGATTATCACATTTGTAAGAAGCATTATAATAATTTTGGCAGGCTGATAACTGTAAAGCCCTGGTGTTTTTTAAATATAATACATGATAGTAATAATAGCAATGCAGTTGTAATCTTGAACTTTGTTAGGGTGTATTTTCATGAATATTAAGGTGAGTGATCCCTGTTTCTGGATAATAGATTAGAGCAGATCTTAGGAGATGATTACCATAATCCTTAAATACATAGGCAGTGAACTTTCTGCTTAAACTATATGCTGAACTATCTTCTTCCCTGTTATAATTATTACACCATTTTCCATTAACCTTACCATCAGAGAACTTTTAAAATGAAGCCAATGTAAACTTTACAAATATTGAGTCACACACTAACATTTCTGATATAAACTGTCTACTAATGCTTCGAAGTAAACTGTCTGGAAATGACATACCAGGAAAATGGGTGCCATTTGTTTAATCAGGAAGAGATTAATAAATATTAAGAATGAATAAGAACTTTAAACTCAATTGCATGTTTGTTCAAAATTTGCAACATTATTTTGACAAATAAAGCAAGGAATAGATGCTACAAGATAGTGGTGGATTTTCATTCACTGACCAGATGCCAGTGAAATTAATTGAATTCTGCTAAATAATTAAAATGATAAAATAATGCAGTAAATGTGGTGGAGCATTATAGAATGTCTAGGTCAAGGCAGCACTTGATACATAAAATGAAAAGCAGGCTCGGATATTTTCCATTATCTTGTCTGCACATTATAATTATCACACTTGCCTTTTATGCATGAATGCTTTCATCTTTGGTTTCTATTGAAATCTTGATTGACTGTGGCACCTACAAATATTTTATCTGAAAGACATGAGGCCTGCATCTCATAAAGTCAGGAGTCTGATTTTGCCCTTCAGCTGCTTTCTCATTTATATAAGGTTTTTTCAATATTATGCAGACATAAATGTAATAAAAATTCTCAAGTGAATTGTTGCAATTTTTATACTTGTTATGTTCATATATAATGTCATTGTATTCTTTCTAATTTCTGGTTTGATAGAATTGAATTGCAAATATGGAGGAGAATAGAGGTATAATGTTAAATCAGGAATGACAGTTTGGAAGATTTTCAGTTTTTAAAATGTCCAAATCTCATCTGTTTTAGAAATAAGACTGTCTTTGCCATTATATTAAGTTAAGCAAAATATGGATTAAAGTAAATTGGGAAAGTCTAAAAATTTTTGTGAAAGAATGTATTCCATTAGTCTTCTACTGTGAATTTTAAAAAATTGAACATGATTTACACTGGTGAAAATTTTGGTTACTAGGAAAAAAATATGTGATACAGGACATTGTGCAACTGATGTTAGAAGTATGAATGATTAGCAGGAATACTTGTTTCTACAGTATAGTAGAAGTGAGTTTAGATCCTTATATTAACGTATAAGAAGTGTTTTAGTTTTGTCTCCTTATTAAAAAGGTAGCATTCAGCGAAAGGGAACAGAGGAGATCATTGTTATGAAAGGTTAATTTAGTTCTTGATTTTAAACACTTGTGTGTGTGTACCTGATTATTTTTTTATTTTAATTTTTTTGTTTTAAAATCTTGAGTTTCAGCTGAGCAAAGAATCTTAACCTGATTTGCAAGGATCTCTGTGCCAGGGGTAGACAGGCTTGTGGGTGGGATGCAGGCAGGCATTCTGTGGACTACCTGAAATTATATTCAAAATTGTGTATACATTTGGATTTCTAGGAGGCCATGATCAATTTCCCTGAGAGTATTTGGTTCAAAAGAGATTATGAACCACTGCTGTCAAAAGAGTAGAAGGGCAGCAATAAGTAACAAATCATTTTAATTTTATAAACATATTCTAACATGACCTGTTCTCCTACCTCTCTCTTGGAATTAGGAAAATGCACTTTTATTAGCTCTCAATATGGTAAATGTTATTTCCTTAAGCATTTATTTAGCTGACGGTCTGAAAATATTATATTACAATGCTTGGTTTTGAAAGGTTTATAAATAAAATACTCCTGGTTATAAATAATCAATTTTAAAGGGCCCTGTAATCCATAAAATATGAAGTCCAGTGATATATATCCTGTTTCATGACTAACTCATGCCTTAGGCATGGACATCAAGGTGTGGTATGTCAGGGTATATTTGTTTTCATCTCACTATCAGCTGGGTTGCATTAAGAGTAGTGAAACAATCCCTAATTATGAGGAAACTTAATTTCCTAATAATTTGATGTCAGTGATATCACTGTCTGTGTTTAAACATATTTGGATATTTTGGGCCTAGCCCGTGGTGCACTCGGGAGAGTGTGGTGCTGGGAGCACAGCAGCGCTCCCGCGGCGGGTTCGGATCCTATATAGGGATGACCGGTGCGCTCACAGTGCTCACTGGCTGAGCGCGGTGTGGCCGGTCTCAAAAAAGGACAAAAAAAAAAAAAGATATTTGGATATTTTATATCCAGCCACATTCCTAGTAGGATTTTATTTTATTTTTTTTGGTGACTGGCCAGTTCTGGGATCCAAACCCTTGACCTTGGTGTTAGCAACACTGTGCTCTAACCAACTGAGCTAGAATTTTAGGCATTAGACAATATTACATAACATACAGCAAGCTAGCATAATTTGAATGTGTGGTGGAAGACTTACCAATTTGAGATGAAGGTGGTGGTGGGCTCGAGGCTGAGCCAGGAGATCCTGGTAGTTTGACTGTGACCTCTTTGGAACCCAGTGTGCTTGGCCTAGGAAGTCCTGGGGGACTATGCTTATGTGGTCTGTGTGATACGTCAAGTGCTGAAAAAGCAAGAGTGGTCTCAGGAGTGCAGTAAAAACCAAAGGTGTAATGACCTGCATAACTGTTAAATTGGGTAGAAATGTTAAGTCTGAGTTTTCTGCCAATCAACTTAAAGTTGGAAAAAAAAACTTGCCCATTACATACACATCATGTTCAGGAGATAAAAACAAGGAAACTGTTTAGGAGGAGAAGCACCATCTTTCTCAATTCCAAGATCAGCATGAACTTCTGGCATTCCTCACAAAGAGCTCTGCCAGTAGAGCTATGGATGGATTATGGAATACTGAGAGCAGAGTGAAGTCTGGGCAGAGTGAAGCCCTGGAAGTGGTCATTTTCTACCCAACCTGAGTAAACAGTCCATAAATGGTAACAGAGAGGCCAACTATAGCATGAACCTCTAATGTCAAGTCTCAAGTAGGAATGTGGGTACAAGTTACCAGTTTTCTCCCCACATACTGTATCTCATTGTTTTTTTTTTCATAAATAAGCTTGCCAACAAAAATTCCATAGGTATATCAAACACGTCTATGTCTGAAAACATTTCCTGCAGAGCAGTCTTTCTATATCATCTTTTTGTGTTTTTTTCCTTGGCATTTGTTTGCATGGTTGGTATATTTTTTAAGCCTCATATCAGTCATATAAATATTGCAAAACCATCATGAAAATTCTATCAAAGCATACCTAGGTAAATTTCAGTTATACTCAAGTGAAATTGTCTTAATCAAAATCTTTTGCTAGTGTGTTAATGATAGAGCTACACGTTTAATTTTTTCTTCCCTTCTTTCCTCTTTTCCTCCTTCTTTCCCTCCCTTCTTTCCCAAGTGGTTAATGACTGTTGTCAGCTTCTACTCATAGAAAATGTCACTGATTGACTTTTCAGTCTTTTTCCAAGGCTGAAACTTTTGGTAATATAGTAGCAACAGCATGTGTGTGTTTTGCAGTTATATGAGATTGGGATTTAAAAAGAATTTAGTAATGGCTAATATGCTATAAAATATAAATCAGTTGATAGTGTGGAGAATGTTTCATCTGAAAGAAAAAACATACTTTTTCCATATTATTTATTTATTTGTTTGTTTGTTTGTTTGTTTTTGGCAGCTCGCCGGTCTAGGGATCTGAACCCTTGACCTTGGTGCTGATACCATACTCTAACCAACTGAGCTAACTGGACAGTCCTCTGTTCCATGTTTTTAGAACATATTTCTAAAACAATTAAAAAAGATTTAATGATTTTTAGGGGGTGAGATTTATTGAGGTAAAATTTACTTAGTAAAGTAAATTTTAGAAATTAGTAAATTAGTAAAATTCTCCTCTTTTAAGAATACAGTGCAGTGAATTTTGACTAATGTATAACCACCAACATTATAAAGATATAGAACATTTCCAATATCCCACAAAAGTTCCCTCATGCCCCTTTGCAGTTAACCTCTTCTCCCAGTTGGTGGCAATCACTAATCTGATTTCTGTCCCTGTAGTTTTACCTTTTCTAGTTTTTCATATAAATGGAATATGTACCCATTTGTTTTTGGCTTTTTTTCACATTGAATAACGTTTTTCACGTATGATCACTTTTACATTGAATGCAAAACATCCTTTGGATATGTACAGCACCTGATTCTTGGGAGAGCTTACGGGATACTGCACTTCTCTGTTACAAACGTACCAGCAGTACTTTGGCAGTTTTAGGAAATGTTATTGTTTAATGCTTTTAGGGTTTTGGGGCTCCACTTGGATCTCTGGAGTGCACACACACTATTATGTTGGCCTTTCATTCCTATAACGTGTTGTTCAGATTGGAAGAGTGATTCCAAAGACCATATGTGCTTGCTTGATCTTGTATAATATCTTAAAAAACAAACAAAAAAATCAATTGAGTTTAGTGTGACAAGGAATTGGCAGCCAGCAGTGTAGGCCATATAAACAAGCTGAAGACTGAAACATCAATTGCCTAAGTAGCCCATTATGATTTATATATGGCTTTCCCCCTTCCTCTTGGATGCCATAACCATAAGAGTAATTTCTTCTTGAAATAAATGTTTGAACTATTTTGCTCCATGGGTTGAATACAAAATTGCAGTTTGTCTTAATTTTTGAACATTTATTTAAAACAGAATTGTATGCCTTCTTGCTATGTAATATTTTACTAGTATTTCAGAGAAACATAGTTTGTTTTTCCAAACAACTCTTTCAGTTTTTTTTTTTACCCCCTAATCAGACACCAACTCACTGGGAGCTCACTGGTATGTATGCCTAACATAGAAACCCTGATGTCTTACTTGTGGGGAGAGTTGGTGTGGGGATGGGGAGGATAAACTGTGGAGTATTTGGTCTGCAGAATCCATAACAAGGAATGTGAAATAACTGGTAATCAATCCTTTTTGTCAGGTCTTTTCAGTTTTTTAGGATTTTTACTTTAAAGTCCATTTGTGAGTAATTTGGAATCCAGACTCAATATTAAAATTTAATTTTAAAATAGCAGTATTAAAGAAAGGATGGAAGAATCTATAGGTGAATACAAAATATAAAAACAAAACAATATATTATAATCCACGTCCACCTTGACTGTTAGAACTAGTTTTTGAGAGACATTAGTTGATTGTGACCAGAACTGGTAAGTTTTGGTAACAAGATTTAAGGGAATGCGATGGTTTTTAAGGCTTGGTAACCATTGGGCATCTATGGCAACTTCTCTATCATCTTTCTAGATCTCCTGGGACTATAATCTACCTTTTCAGCTAGCAGGCTGCAGGGATTGTACAAAGGGAAGATTTGTTCAACTAACATGATGACTAGAGCCAATATGGTAGAAATGAGTAATAGGGATAATAATAGCCAGTATTCATTCACTATTACCATGTGTTAGGTGTACTGCTAAGTTTTAGATTTCCTTTTTGAAACTGAGGTAAAACTTACATAACATAAATATGTGAACCACTGTAAAGTGTACAGTTCAGTGGCATTTAGTGTGTTTACACTGTTGTGCAACCATTACCTCTATCTAGTTCCAGGATATTTTTTTTATCACCCTGTACCTATTAAATGGCCACACTCCGTTCCCTATCTATAACACCTACCACTCTTGCCAACTAAATACTAGTCTGATTTCTGTCTCTATGTATTTATTTATTCTGGATTTTTCATATACGTGGAATAATATGATGTGTGACCTTTTGTGTCTGGCTTCTTTTACTTAGCATAATATTTTCCATGTTGCAGCATGTGTCAGTGCTTCATTCTTTTTTATGGCTGAGTGATATTCCATTGTGTGGATATACCACATTTTGTTATCCATCCATCAATTAATGGATATTTAGGTTGTGTCCACTTTTGCCTATGGCTAAGTTTTGTGTGCATTACCTTATTAGATTCCAATAAGGACCCAGTGAGGAAGGTAGTAATAGTATCTTGATTGTACAGATGGAGTAGTTGAGGCATTGAGAGATTATGTGACTGGTCAAAGCCATGAGAGTGTTGAAGTTGTGATTGGAATTTATGTCTGTAAAGTTGTACTTTAAGTTTGTAACAACTGGACAAGGTGAAGCTGGCTTTAAGTAATTCAAAACATTAGGACTTATGAATAAAACTTAGTTGTGCTATTTACTACAATGAAAACGTGTGTGTTTTTTGGGACCGTTAAAGGAGAGCAGAAAGTTGATTTGTTTGTTGAGCACCTGCAAGAAAGAATTGACTAATATTTACATAAACTCCCAAAGCATAGTTTACACCTCACAATAGGGTGCCTCTCAGTGCGTCCTCCAAATATTTCTACATGATAGGAGAGTGAAGTTCTGTTACACCAAACACTTATGCAACTTTTGTATCATGTACCCCTAACACATTTGTTTTTATGTAAAAATCAACCAAATCATTTAATAAGACAAAAAGTAGATGGTGCAGGAAGATGTGGCAGGTTTACTCTGTGTGTTGTTCTGTACCTGGCATGCTAACTGGTGACTGTGGGACAGCTAAGGTGTTGCAGAGGGATGCCACTACTAAATGATGGAGGGATCGATATAGAACTTTCTTTATTGGAACTTCTTGATCCTCAAGATTGTAAAGGAGTGGACTGTCCCATTGGTGTATGTGACCTGGTGAATTGGCAAGTATTATGGGATGTTACAGTAGAATCATTAAAATATGATGACTTATAGAGAAGATTTCTTTGAAATAATTTAAAAAGTTTTAAAAAGAACATAAAAAATAAATATTAGAATATACCAAAATTGTTTCAGAAAGGCTTTTTTAAAGAACTTATTTGTAAAAAAATTTTGTTTTTTTTTTTCTTCCCTTTTTTTGTCTTTTTTTGTGACCGGTAACGGGATCGCAACCCTCGGTGTCGCGCCCGTACGGCGACCGGCAACGGGATCGCAACCCTCGGTGTCGCGCCCGTATGGTGACCGGCAACGGGATCGCAACCCTCGGTGTCTTGCCCGCACCGCGCTCAACCAGTGAGCAGACCGGTCTCTATATGGGATCCGAACCCTCGGCGGGAGCGCCGCCACGCTCCCAAGCGCCGCACTCTACCAAGTGCGCCACCGGGCCGGCCCTATTTGTAAAAATTTTGACACATACTGAGTTGTTTCAAAAACACTGGTAGTCTGGGCCGGCCCGGTGGCGCACTGGAGAGTGTGCTGCTTGGGAGTGTGGCAGCGCTCCCGCTGAGGGTTCAGATCCCATGTGGAGACCGGTTCCCGCTCACTGGCTGAGCGCGGTGCGGGCGCAACACCGAGGGTTGCTATCCCGTTACCGGTCAGTAAAAAAGACAAAAAAAAGAGGAAAAAACAAAAACAAAAAAAGCGCGGTGCGGGCGCAACACCGAGGGTTGCTATCCCGTTACCGGTCAGTAAAAAAGACAAAAAAAAGAGGAAAAAACAAAAACAAAAAAACACTGGTAGTCTTAAGTCGAGTTTTTAGTTAAATGTTATCTTTTCTATGAGATCTGATTTTGTTATTTTCCATACAAGTGACTCCAAAGCTGTCTTCTCATATATAATGACAGACACTAACTTTTCTCTAGTGGGACAGTTCTGAGTCTTTAAAAATATTATCATTTCTGTGTTGAATAATATCCTGATTATATTGGTTTACTTATTTGTTGAATAAAATACTTTTTTATAGACCATAGAGTGAGGGTAAGTATGGATCATGTAGCCCTGCAGGTATTTTGAGGTGAAGTCCATTTTAAGGCATATGCTTTGTACATAATTTGTGCTGTATATGAGGTGTTTTCCAGGGCAACATATAGTATAATTCTGATAACATACTGTAAATATAAATTCTGAACCAATGTGAAGTTCTTAATATACTGCAAATTACCTTCCTTCCGTGGTTTTCCACTTTAAATTAACTTATGACCAGTCACCACAATGTTCAGGTCATGATTATAAATCCATATCATAAGAAAATTAAATAGACTCTTCTTTCTTCATTGATTTTAATTTAAAACTTAATTCATTTAGTCTTGCAAAAAGTTGCAGATTTGGAAAGTTTGATATATCTATTTGAATTGCATTATTAAACGTTTCCATGGGTTGCATGTTTGGGGACTGTCCAGGTTTTCCTTACTGTCTCTGCATGTAGGACATCTTATTGTGTAGGCAAGTCCATTGCATTTGTATGCCACTTTCTCTCCATTCAGTAATGTTTTATTGTGTATTTATGTTATATTAGCCATCAGCAGAGTACTGCATCATATGACCACTTAGGGCAAAGACTATGCCTTTTATTCCTATTCATATTATACAGAATGATACTATTTCTGACATTTCCAGGGACACACGCATATATATTTTAATCCAGGAGCAGATTATTAACCAGAATATGCTATTTTTTGCAGGTGGTTCCTTATACCCCAGTGGCTCTTTCCTGGCTGTTTGATTTTGTTTCTTTTTGATGAACTCTGGCCTCACATACCCCATGGTGGCATTAATAAAGGCTTATTTACTAAAAGAAAATATTCCTGGGAAATACTTCTATTTTATGAGATTAAAATGGTCCATGATTAGTTAGTGAGTACGGGTGATTCTTTCTTCACATTGGCCACATTCTTCAATTATTTGCGTGTAGTGAGCCACAGAGTTAGATAAGTCCCATTTCTAGCAGATTTTACTAGATTTTGGCCATGGAGAAGTTACTCAGTGTCTGTGCCTTTTCCCATGTTACTCATGTGCATCAGTAGCATTCTCCTGGTTCCTTCTCTCTTCCATCTGTGGCTTCCCTCTGTGCCTCTTCTGTCTTTCCCATGTTTCTTGTTCTTCTCTCTCTGTCTTTGTGCTTTTCTACTCCGCCAGCTTGGCAGCCTTCCCTCGGAACGAGGAGGGTGACAAGCAGGGCATCATTTTCCTCTGGCTTGTGTCAGTGTGTCAGTGGGAGTCTGCCTTAAACCTGCAGGACTAAAGTTAGGGAAGGCGAAAACTGACTAAGGCGTGGTGCATAATACACTTGAGTGAAAGGGTTGCTGCATGTTCGGCTTCCTCGTTTAAAAGCCTCCTCAAGACACTTCTCCCGTACAGGCTGGTGAGGCAGGTTCACAAGCATTTGGTGGGCCTTGGAGGTGTTGATTCAGGAAATGAGTAGCAGTTAGTTTTCAATTGATCAGAAAGATAAAAAAGGGTGGAGAACTTCTCTGTGTCTACTGCCTGCCAGGCATAGGGATGAGTGCTTCTTGAATGATGAATACTAAGAATCTAAAATGAGAGGTTCTTCTATTAAAGTGCAACTAACCTTCCTTAATATTTTCTCCATTTAACAGATAATAGACATGGAATCTAAATTTGTTTAAAATTGAAATTGATTCTTAAAGTTTAGTAATTTTATGTTACAAAAACAATTTTTGGCAAATCTTGTAAAGAAGATCAACCTTTGGTGACATAGATATGTATCCCTTAATTTTTAAGAATTCTGACTCTGACTGTAATTTTTAGTATGATGACTTTTTGGTGGTGGAGTTGGTATATACTTGTGTGAAACTGTCATACTGTAATAACACTAGAACTCAAATGTAAAAAAAGAAAAAAAAAAAACAATTGATACAATGCTCCTTATATTTATTGTTTCTATTTAGGTTTTTTCCCAAGCAGCTCCCAAGGGTGTGATGCGTTTCTTCGCCACAAGATGACACTGATTTCTCCATCAGTATTGAAGAAATATGGTATTCCCTTTGACAAGGTATATTAGATTCCTCTTACACAAATTGATATTGTGTGTGTATGATAGGCTAATGTATCTTTGACTTCAAGTAGCATTTTTAGGATGTGGATGGAGAAATTCAAATTCATGTATTATATCAATTATCTAAATCCTAATTTGAAATTAATTTTATTTCAAAATATATTTACTAGAGATTTCATGCTGTTTTATTTCACTTATAATACTGACCATAAAATGTATATTCTACAAAATAAGAGGTAGCACTTTTATATTAAAGTCTTTTGATATGAGCAGCATAATTCATGTTTATGGTGTCTATTTCTATAATGGAATTCAGAGAAATAATTATTAGCATTGTTGGTTAGAATCGATGCTTATGTAGTAGCACTGTATTGCTTCTGGCCACATTTAGACATAATACAATTGAGATTTCATTATGAATAGAATTGTCAGATGATTTAATAATCAGATATTGCTTCTGTGGAGTATTTCTGAAATTCTGTAAATACTAGATACTAGATATCAGATACTAAATCCCATGTTCTTTGTGTCAATGGGTGGTTATTGGGTCAGAATTATTACAGAGCTTGAGCATTTTTATATGAAGCTGAAATGAAAAATGGTTTTGACCAGATAAAAGCTCTCTCTCAGGAGATTAAGTACTTTGCTACTTGCAGAAACATTAAACAATAGCTCGTCTTTCTTCTGTATTTATTTGACTTTTCTCCCCATAATCCTTGTTGTTTTCCACCTTAGAAGCTTTTCACTTGTAACTAAATCTTTACATCTTCTGAATTTTAGGCCTAATGTGGCCTTGTTTTTTTTGGGGGGAGGGGCAGGGCGGGGCGGGGTGGGGTAGGGTGGGGAGGGCTTTGTTCAAAGTAGAATTTTTCCAAGTGGCAAGAATCATTCTTCAGCTTGAGGTGGTTCTCCACTGCCTTACGGAGTGTCTGTGCAGCAGCGGTGTGCCCTGTAATGAGCATGCTTTCATCACTGGTTTACTGACATGCTATTACCCATGAGAAAAATCATGCCTCCAAGACGTGTGCCCGTGGAGTCTGTCTGTGGGTGTGGAGGGGGCTGGTGCTGGGCAGTAGCACTGTGAGGACACATGACAGAGGCTGTGCTCCTCAGAGGGGCCACTGTTGCTGTGGGGAATTCTCTCACTTGCAGACACCTCTGAGCACTAGGCTTTTATGTGTCTTGGACACATCATCATTGAGTGTTTCTTTTAGGTGGTTGGCATTAGGTTCATTAGATACTTTTTTACTTGAGTTAGGATATTAGAAGGCAGAGGAGAAGGAGCAAATTAGTGTCCTCCCAGACAGAAAAACCTCCGTGAGTTTGGGGCTGGTGTTAGCTATTGGAAAAAGGTTTAGGCATGGGATTTGGAGAGAGAGTTGTATGAAGCAACACAGCTGTGGTTCATTCCCCCCAGGATGTAGGCCTCTTGAACTTGGAGCTCATTTCCAGTCTTTGTGGGGAAGCAGATGCTCTGCACCCTCTCTCTGGGCTGCAGCTCCCGAAGTACTTCATGGTAGATCAGTAGATGCATCAGGCTCTCATCTGGTCTTTATGGATGAGACAGTTCATGACTTCTGTGAGAAGTGGCAGAATGAGTTTAATTCCTGACATGGTGAGACACCAGTCACTTAGAGGGCTAATTAGCAATGGAACTTCTTCATATCAAATATTGCCGCTTCCCCTCGCCACTCAGATGCAGGGCTTCTTATTATCATGGTGATGATAATGTAACATGAGACAGGTAGCAAGTGGTAGCACAAGCTGTGAATTAAACCTCCAGAGTTCATTCCTTGTTCTATCACATAATTTTTCCAAGACTTAGTGTCTTCATGTAAAATGGGGATAATAATAGTGACTAGTTGATAGGGTTATTGTGAGGATGAAAAGAGAAACTATATAATGGGCTTTGCTAGTACATTTAATGCAGAAACATTAAACAATAGCTCTTTTATGAGATTAAAATGGTCCATGATTAGTTAGTGAGTACATTAAGCCATTAATCCATGAATGAATGAATTCATTCACAAGGACATAGTCCTCACGATTTGATCACCTCTTAAAGGTCCCAGCTTTCAAATACACTAGTTAGATTTCTCAGGCTGTTAACACTGTTACGATGGAAATCAAGTTTCCAACATGTAGACTTTTCAGGGACACGTTCTATAATGTTTTTTATATATTATATACATGTAGAATATATATTTATATATTCTATGTAACTATAGCACTCTTCAACACTCTTCCTTTAGGTAATCATTTCTCAGTTGGAGTACATTTTTTCCTTCTTTCATGGCATTTGTGTATATTCATACATATATATGAAAAAAAATTTGTAATATCTAATGTATGCTTTTAGATTGTGTGCACTCTCCATCTTTTTTCATGATGTGATATTGTGACGATTGCTTTAGTCTTGTAATAAAATGAAATTGTTCTATTCTGTCTCTACTTTCTTATCAGTTTATCACCACTGCAGCAGTAAATTAGCCTTATGTTTTGGCTAACTCAGACTGACCTGTTTTTAGAAATTACAGATGTCTGAAATTTAGAGAACAGGTGTTCTTTTTCAACTTGGGAAGAATAGGATTTTCCAGGTAGGGTAGAGAAGGTTTGCAGGTTGGATTCAATGGAGCTCTAAAGATAGTTTCCTTATTCCAATGGCAATGGTCCAACCCTCTCCTCCTACCTTCTAGGGATGGAAACAATTGAGCAGGGTGTGTTTTGCTTTATCACATAGTGAAAAAAAGAAGCACGTAGATAATTAATGAAATTCAGTGAGGTCAGGAAAGAAGAGACTTGGACTCTGTACCCTAACATAGTTTAGAGCAGTGGAACTGGAACCATGTTGAATATTGGTTGGCCTGTTTGCTGTTTGTGTTGGCCGGGTGATGGCCGAGGCACTGCTCATTGCAGCAGAAAACCTTCTGGGGTTTTACTGGGTGAGAGGGTGTCATGAGGTAAATTTCAGAAGGGTTGAGGAAAAAAATACCTGCCCCTCCACCCCACCCATCTTAGCATCCCTAAAATGGCAATCGGATTGAAGTGTGTGTAACTGTTATTTATACAGTGTGCCTCCTGTATGTTTACACACACATATATACCCACATATTCATTTCCCAAAATTTTAGGACTGAAATGAACCATGGTAATCATTTACTACAGTTTAGTACCTTCGGACAGGGCATTACTTTGGCTTTAATTTAGATTGGGTATAAGGGAAGTATCCTGACATTGAAAGTTGAACGGTGGAATCTTCCCTGAATTTTATTTTTTATTAATATTATGATAGATTCTTATTTCATTTTTTCATTTGTTAATAAACAAAGTGGAGAACAGCTGGTATCTATTTTAGTTTTGAGAGTCTTGCATCCTAAATATTACTCCCCCCCCCCCCCCTTTTTGGGGGGGGGCCAGAGGGGGGGGGGCCCCCCCCCC